>NC_047666.1:36059512-36118640 GCF_011762505.2 Arvicanthis niloticus
TCCTTCCTTCCTTCCTTTGTTCATTCCTTCCTTCCTTCCCTCTTTCCCTCTTTCCCTCCCTCCTTCCCTCCTTCCTTCCTTTGTTTCTTCCTTCTTTCCTTCCTTTTTTTTTCTTTTGTTTCACTGTTCTTACATTAGCATAGCTGGTCATGGGTTTAATTATCATATTTTCAAATATACATGTAGATTTTCTTGTTTCTTCTCCTTCCCCCACTGCACTCCCACACCCAACCTGCAAGTCCTCTCCCCACCTAGAAATCTGCCCTTCTTCTTCCATGTTGGGCACTCTATTACTCTATCTCCCCCCAGTAAGATCCTTCCATCTTAAAAAACCATCAAGGATACTTGTAGTTGGAACACTGACTTTGAAATTCTATGAACAATTTCCTGTTCTTGTTGCCTGTGTTCTTGGTGGGGTGGGAGAAAACTCCTGCTGTTTTCTGCTCTCTGCTCACTACTTGCTGCTCACTGTTTGAAAGACATTTAAGAGGGGGATAGCTCTCCTACCTGGCCATGCACAGACACCCTCCAGGGAGCTCTTGACATTGCTGGGGGTCGGTTCATAACTCCAAAACAATGAAATCCAAATCTATGATGGAAACCAGGTCTTGGATGGTGGGGGAGGGGACAGTTCCAGGGAGCAACCAACATCAGAACATCAGCTCAAGAAGCAAGGAGACCCAAAGTGATTGATTACAAGAGCCGCCTGGATTCCTATTAGAAGGGCAGCACCTCTGCCCCAGACCTAAAATTTTCAGGCTGAACGATAATCAGGATGATTGTTGTGTCATCCTTGCTCAGGGGCCATGCTAATATTCTCTGTATAGTTCCAATTTTAGTATATGTGCTGCTGAAGTGAGGACCAGGATGATTATTGTGATCAACTAAACATGGGAAAATCTGCATCAACGAGATGCTGACTCCATCAAATTGATTCCATCTATTATAAAGCCTTTCTTGCAACCCAGGTTTGAATTGAAATGGACTCCATTACAAAGGACAGACTCATAAGAATAAAATGGAGACTGTTGGCATTTGTGTAGCATGTATACATAGGAGGTACTCAAAAAAATATAGGCCTCTGAGAGATGGCATTGAGTTTCACCTTATATAGCTTTCCCAGTGATGGGCTATAAATGTTTAGAGAAATGACAAACCAAAGGAAAAGGCCATGTGTATGTTCATGTGAGCGCACTTGATGGCCATGTGTGTACAGGTACATGTGTGCATGTGGAGATCAGAGGTCAACTTTGACACTGTCCTTCATAACTCTTGCATCTTGTTTTATATTACAGGGTCTCACTAACCTGGCTCTGCAAATAGGCGAGACTGGCTACAGCAGGGGTCTCCCTCCCCAGTGGCAAGCCAAGCATTTTGCTGAATCACCTTCTCAGATCCTCTTATTACCTCTTATTAGGACAATGTCAGAGTGCACACAGCTCCCTGCAGATTTCCATTCCTCCTTCTCTCCCAGTAGCAAAGCATCAAGCTTGTAAAATATTCCTTAGACTTTCTCAAACTGTACCTTTCTACAGAAGGGGTTACTCACCAGTTTGTCCTTAAACTGTGCCCACAAAAGGAGAATGGACATTGCACACACATCTCCCTTCTTATCAGGCACTATTTTACTCCTCCATAGACTCTGGCTTTTCACTTTGGTGTCTCTCCTGTCATATGCAGCTTGCCCAAATATTAGAATTCTTTGCATCTTAGGACAAATTAGATTGCTGAGAACCATGCAGGAGGAACGACAGAGGGCTTTAGAACTCATGGAATGACGCCCATGGGTTACCACAGCCACATGGGTGGGCCTCAGTGTGGCACAGCCCCCAAGGACTATGTGTCCTGAGGACATTATGCTCTTATGGCGTTCTGCTCTGCTTGCTGCCCTCACATCCCTCTGGATCTAAGAATTACATGAAAACTCTAAGCAGTTTTCCAGCCTATCACCACCCTAGAGAAGAACCCTAGAGATGTAGATTGTCAATGACTACCGCCCTTAGGAAACATTCGGAAAAATAAAATTGATAGTGAAGCTAGGTTGAGATGTTTTTACTACTGGCTCTGATATAGAAAATCTTAGGGAGCAGTATGGAGTTCAGAAAGGCACACTCTTATTAGTTTTTATGGTCCTGGAACAAGAACTACGGCATCACTGGCTGACATGACTCTCACTGACGCTGGACTGGTGATGATTGATTCTTATACCCATTTTTTTCCCTCAGCCTCCTGATATGATTTAATAAGAATTACTGATGAGTAGATACACATTTTGAGGATTTGAAGTAGATATGACTGATTTTATATAAAAGTTTAGATGTATGATTCTTTTAAGATTCTTACAAGATTATTTTTAAAGATATATAATAAAATAATTACTCCTTTATGTGTAACAGCAAATTGCTGCCTGTTAGTGAGAGAAACGGGTTGAGAAAACTACCTTGCTTTCTTACACTTTGTTAATCTATAACAAGTTGCTTGGTTATGAATCTACATGAGTTTTTAAGAATAATTTGTTGTGTTTTTTTAGTACTACCTAATGTTATATCTTTCATTGAAAAACATTGTGTTTTCAAAATGCATTGTTTTTTCATAATCGTTTACTAGAAGAAAATTAAAATGTAATCACATTGTAATTGTATACTGCTTGAAAGATTTTGCTGGGATATATAAGCTGTGCAAGAAAGAATAAAGAGGGTTATGGTATGGTAGGCTATGGTGTGGCTGGAACATTGTCTCTCCCATCTGTTAACCATGTATGTATGTATGTATGTATGTATGTATGTATGTATAAAGTTTGTGGGAATGGGGTTTGGAACATTGTTCCTTCCATTCACCAGTTTTGTGTATTTATGTATGTATGTGTGGAATACTTAGAGCCTGCCTGTTGGAGCTTTGCTCTAACCGTTCTATGAGTGAATATGGATATGCCTATCTATAGGTCTGTATACATGTATATATGTGTGTATGTATGTATGCATGAATATTTGTATGCATGAAGTTATTGGACTCTGACTTTTGTTTCTTCCTCTGTGTGTGTGTATGTGTGTGTGTGTTTCTGTGTATGTGTAAATGTTCTCTCTTTCCTTCTCTTTCTTGCCAGCCCCAAGGAGGCAAAAAAAGTTCATAATTTTTCTGCTGGCCGTAGAGAGTGCCAGCCTCAGTAAATTAAGCTTTGTTCCCTCGGGGAAAAAAATATTCTGAGTAACGTCTCTAATCGCTAGCAGCCTTTGGTGGTAGCCCCTGTAGATATCTGGATCTACCTCGGTCAGCAGCTTTAAGCACTGATCACCCACCCTCCAACAGCTGCCTGCCTCAGTTTACCCACTACATGGATGCCAAAGCCAGAGTCATTGGCATTAGATGTCTATATCTTGTCTAGCACTCTTCTTTCTTTGGTCCTCACTGTCTCTGGGAGTTACACCATGAAAATAGAACTGCTGGTATGTTCCTTACATTAGAACAGGAAGGTCTTATTAGTCATTGAGAGGGGATCCTCAACGTACCTTGTGTGTGCAGCTGTGAGCAGATCGTGTGACTTCTGTGGCCTGAACACTTTAGCAATGATTCTTACTTGTTGCTGATGCTGAACAGAGCAGGCGATTCTGAGTCCACTTGTGGCTAAGTGCATTGTTTTATATTCACAGCCAATCCTCGGCTTTCCGTGCCATAAAATAGGGAGGAGTAATGGAAGGAAACTCTTGATCTTCAGAAACATAGAGAGAAATGCCAAGTGTGAGGCAGAGAGCTGGGAAGGGAGGGTAGTGGGAGGGTAGAAGCAGAAGGGTCTTCATCAACTGCAAGGTCGCACATGTTCTAGCCCAGTAATGAACGTGACAACTGAAATCACTGAGGCTTGTTTTATTCCAGTGTGGACTAAACAGAGAAAGTCATATTATCATTCCAGGAACAATCAGCTCTGCCTGGGCACTAACAAATGGGGGTTTTAGAGCAGAGTGTGCAACTGATTTGTATTTTCAATATATTAGTGATCTCTCAGCTTCAACTTTCTTATTATTAGATATGGTACCTGGACATGATCAAAGTGTCTATGCCACAGACTGTGGACTCCATGTGGACTCACTGATCTCGGGCTTCAGCCATAGCCTGCCTCATTCTTAACTTTTTTTTTTTTTTTTAAAAAAGAAATACTGAAGTTTCCCTTTTCATTCTAAGACTCAATTGTATACACTACAATGCTTTAGTACAGGGTTATACATTTTATCAAATTAGTTGTCAGTATTTCAAAAGTCGACCATTTCACATAAAATGTATCAATTCCACATTTTCCTAGAAACTTGGGTAATTGCATGGCAAGAATCCTATTTTCCTATATAATGATTCACTATTGAGCCTTTATATGTGGTGTGGACACTTCACTTGGCAAGATCCTCCTCTACTCTCTATTGCATCCCAGACAATGAGGCACACTGATAGTCATTATCCTCCTGTCCACCTCCTATTATGACGCAGGCAAAGGGCAGTGGGACAGTTACTGTGCTCAAAGGCAGTCTGACAAAGGCAAATAGGAAAGAAGAAAATTGAAGAAGTAAAGATTCCTTTAAGAGCTAGGGAAGATGTCTCACTTGGTAAACTGCTTGCTATGTAATCAGCAAGATCTACTTTGGAGCATGCATTCTCACATTTACATCCACATGCACAACCATGTATACATATACACGTTTAAATAAGTGATCCATCATTCTGATTTCCAAGAGGTTCCTAGCCGCCATAAGCATTTCAGTGTGAAATCTGTGCCAAGAACATCCATCCCAGTTCTGGATACTTCTGGATATTTGAAAACTGGCTTTTCACTGCCAGGACAGTGTTCTGTGGAAATGATAAGGGTCTTGGGTGGTAGAGCTATAAAGTTCTCTGCCCTTCTGCTCCCTGAGGGTATGAATCCTAGGCCCCTAGGCTTCTGTCATTACAGTGCTGTTCTTCTGTGTCTGCAGCATGATTAAAGGTGCATGAGCTTTGAATTCAAACTCGGTAGTGTCAAACTTGAGCTTCATCTCTTTCAAGATATATGAAGATGTGTGAATACTTACCTTAGGATCCTTTTCACAGAGTTGGGCTGGTCAGTAGCACTGGACCTATAGAGCTATTATGGAGAGTAGATGAGAAGAGCTATTGGAAGGAATCGAGCAAGGCATCACACATAGTGAGTACCAGCTAGCATGTAACGATGAGTTTCTTCGCCACCTTGGTACCGTCATCTACCCTGGATGCTGAACGCTCACTGTAGCCTCATCAAAACCCAGAACCCAGAGTGCTTTGTAATTGCCAGCATTTACACATGGTATTATATATGCCATTGGTATTAATACATACTGCTTTGTGAAACTGATTAAGCATGCTTTATGTAGCTCCAGGGAAAGTTTTCAGACCAAGTAAGTAGAAGCTAGGAAAAGATGTTGGCTCAATATCATGATGAATTTTCTTTTAGTTGGAGACAGAGAGCAGGGAAATGGACTCGTGGTTGCAGGGAGAGCAGCCTATCGCTTGCAACGCTAAATGATTGTGCCTGGGGAATACCATGGGGCTTCTATCCACACTGTGATCCACAAGCTACATGTGGCCACTTACATTTACTTGAAATGGAATAAAATTAAAGTCAGGCTCTTCAGTTATGCTCCTCACACTTCAAGTGCTAATAGTAAGAGCCACACATGGCAGTGGCTGTAACGGTTACTTTATTAGACAGCACTGAAAATTCTGGTGGAGAACTCCATTTTGAATCCAGTCCTTGGGAAAGATGGAGGCCGGAAGCATGGGGTAGAGATTCTAAAGGAGAAACTCAAGCTGTTGAGTGGAGGAACACTTGCCTGGAGATGCCTGCATTTCAGATCTCTCTCTTACCCTAGGCAGAGCAATGTTTCTGAGCCTTAACTTCCCATCTGTAGAGTTAAAACTTGCCCCTGAAGGTGACTATAGATATACTGGATGAACTTCAGGCTTTGCACCCATCACAAGGTGTGATGAGGTCTGTCCATAGCAAGAGGGAAACATATGTTCGATGGCCTCTACTACAGAAAGCAGGCAATGAGCCAGATCATGTCAGACTAGAGAGCTAACCCACCATGAACACCAAACAGTGCACCCTACACTGAGCTGAGCTTCTTAAACCTGGAGTCTCATCCAATTCTGATAGTAAAAACAATTTGTAAAAGTAAATATGAAATCATACATGTTTATATGTGTGTTGGTTTACACTGATTGCACTAATCTGTAGTAATGCTTGTAGCTGTATATGAGTCCATGTATACAGATGTATGAGTGTGTCTGCATGTTTGTGTGTGCATGTGTGTGTGTGTGTGCATATATGTGTATAAGAGTACATAAATGTCGGTGGACACCAGAAGGCAGTTTCAACTGTCATTTGTAAGTCACCACCCTCATCCTTGTTTTTTTTAAGTCAGGTTCTCTCAGTGGCTTGTAGATTTGTCTGGTTAGCCAGCCATCCCCCATGATTACCTGGATCTGCTTCGCCAGGGTTATCTAGCTTTTTAAGTACACAACACTATAACTGGCTTTTTAAAAGAAAAAAGAAAGAAAGAAAGAAAACATCTATTCTAGGACCAAATTGATAACTTCTGTGGCAAGAACTTTATAGGCTGTGTTATCTTCTAAGGTCAAAACCATTTTTGTTGGTTAATAATTTTAATTTGGGGGGGGGAATTTCATACATGGATATTAAATTTACATCATTTTCACTGCTAAGTTTTTTCCTCTCAGTCCTCCTGTGTACTCCCCAACTCTGCTTAAATATATTACTTCTTCTTTAATTACTATTGTTACATATATGTGTATGCATGTATAGATGTACACACACACACACACACACACACACACACACCTACTAATTAGGACTGGCCATTTTAGATTTAATAGATTATCAGGAGTTTTATCACTGAAGAAAGCTGATTGTCCCTCTCTCAGTAGTCATTAATTGCCTTTAGCTCTTGATGTAGGTAGGGGTTGAGTATTGTAAAATCTCATCCATCCATATTGGCATGTTAATTGATTATCATTATGTAGTTCTTGCTTATGCAACTACATTTTTGAGATTTGGCAGTTTCAGCTTTTCTGTCATGTCTAGAAGAGACTGTCTAAAAGCAGGCATTCTGGTACATACTGGAGTTCTTGCAATCTTTCTGGCCCCTCTTCTATGATTGTCTCTTGGTCATAGGTGTAGAGTTGCCTTGTAGATGTATCACTGGGCATATGATAGTCACCTATTCTCTACATTTTGTTTGGTCATGATCTTCTGTAATAGCTTTCCAAGTAATTGCCAAAAGAAGTGGCTTTGATGAGGGGTATGGCCTATTCTTCTATGTGGATAGAAAGATATGCACTTATCACACAGTTCTAAATTATATCAATTTAGGAAAATGGCAAGTGGTGGGTTTTTCTGTAAAGTCTGTGACCTCTCCTCTAGGGTCTGGAACCCCTCTGTCCATAGGTAAGTTGTAAGTTTTCAGTACCAGGCATGGATTTCCTCCTGTTGAGCAGAACTTAAGTCCAAATAGACATCTTTTGGTTACTTTCCCCAAATTAAAGTAGCATTATAACACCATTAGCTATGTCTTGCTAATCTGGACATTGTTGTTGTTTGTAGCTATACAGCTGGAGAGAAATGACTGCTTTTCTCTCTTGGCAGTGTTTATAGCACCTTCAGAAACTATGAAATCCAGTCCTCAAAGGACTTACAGGTCATTTTGATCTTGATTCTGCTAAAATCTGTGTTTAAAGTGTGCTGTGTCTTCAGCAATAAGGTCTTGCCATCAAATGCTTGAAGAAAAACAGGGGCAATGGCAATTGTCTATTTTGGTTTTGGAGTTCTTAAACCTTCTGACCCATGATGCAAAGGGAGGTTTTCCATGCCTATCACAGGGAATTTTGTTAGCCTCTGGTTTTGCACAATATTACTCCATGTGGCATGCACGAGTGCACCTGTCTTTGTGTGTGATTTATTTGTTCATTTATTTATTTATTTATTTATTTATTTAATTTAAACCCTATGTATGTGGACATATACACATATATACTATATGTGTTTTTAAGTAAACATAACATAATATGTTCCATATGGTTCTGCCAAACATCCTTAATTTTTTTTCTTTTCTTTTTTTATTGGATATTGTATTTATTTACATTTCAAATGTCATCCCCCTTTCCCCATTCCTTAATTCTTTTTAAATCACTCCTTCCTCACTCTTCTTCTGTGTTATCTCTCCCTCATCCTTCCCAAATCTTGCCTCACTTCCCCATTTCTACCCTCATAGCATCTGTGTCCTATTAGCCCCTTCTGTACAGTTCCCGCCAACCCCACCCCCCATCCATTTTACCTTCTTGGCTTCTGTGGCTAATTTAGATTATATACTCACATCTAAAGATACAGAGCTAGGGTCCATAAATGACAAAGACTATACAGTGTTTTCATTGTTTAGATGTGTGTTTTCCCAGTTTGCACTTGGGCAGGCAGGGCTGGGATATGGATACATTTCTGTCTAGGACCATTTTTACAACTGTGCTTTCAGCCCAGCCGCCTTGTTTATAAGAAATGTGAGGAAATCTGCAGAGGCTGATGACACCATGTCCTTTGTGACACAGAGATAAAGATGCCATGTTCATGTCTCCTCTTGCCAATGACATTGTAAGCTCTCAGTAGACAAGAATTATGTCTACAACATTTGTTTCTTCTATCCTTCCCAGAATTGTGCTGAACACACAAGAATTCGGATGCTACTTAGATAACTGAATGGAAGTAAATCTTCTAAAAAGGACATTGTATTCAAGAACTGTTTCTTACTTAGCAACTTGCTTTAGGGAAACTGGCCCATGGTGATGTAGCAGAGCAAGGCCCACTATGTTATCACTCTGGTCATTAAGGAGTGCCTGTGGTCAGGACGGAAGGGGCTGTTTGTTCTCAGATGGATAACAAGTAGTATAGACAAGGAAGATATTGTTGGCTGATGAGGACCAGCATTGTTCTCTTGGGTTCATTTTCTCATTTAATTTCTTAAAGAACTGTTATCACATGGTTACTTTTTGACAGCTCCCAGTCTTGTACAATGAGGACACTCATATGAGTTGATGTCTGGCTTCTCTGCTATGCCAGCCACATAGAAACCTCCAGTCTCAGAAGCAGTTAGGGGAGTTCTATTAAGGAGAGGAAGAACAAAAAGCAAGCAGCTGTTAGCAGCTGTGTCCTTTCTGAGTTCTTTCTATGGTTTCTTGTGTGGACATCCAAAGGAATGGAGAACTGTTTTCATATCTAGTATGTCAGTGGAGATATGTTCAACCTTGTGGATTCTTAATTATGTTTGTTCACGTCTCTCAGGAATAACAAAATATACCATTGTATATTAGATTTTGGATTTTGGAAATCAGACTTTTTTTTTTTTTTTAAGAAATTAGAATGGTAAAAGGTAAGTCATGTTAGTAATCCCAGGAGTTAGAGAGCTGAGGCTGAACAAGTTCTAGTTGATGGCTACGTAGTAAGTCTCTGTCTCATAACTAAAAAATAAATAGGCAATTAGTGCTAGATATATTCACATGTTGTTTCATAGGCTATTCCCTTCCAAATGCATTATGTATTTGTTAAGTAAATCACACTGTCTGCAAGTTGTCCTGGTAGTAGTTTCAGGGAGCCAGTATTCCACAAATGTATTTACTCCTATCATAGTAATAAAAGTCAGAGCCAAATAGCTCCATAGCTGATCCTATTTTCAAAAACACTGATACATACTTGGTATATGTGCTTTTGCACAGCCTCCTATACTTACTGAATTCTCTGTACATGTGGTTTAAAGGGTTATTTCATAAAATGCCATTATTCTAGTTCTGTCTTAATTTTTCTTAACTTTGTATGTTAGATGTCCTTTCATGCCTTCTTATTGGGCTCCTGGTTTATAAGGCCAAAACATCTACTATATAATTACATCATCAACATCTCATTTAAGTGGAAAGCCTAGACTTAGAGGTTAATTAATGGTTTCTGAACAGCCCATCAGCTGAAAGAAACCTATGACTTATGAAAAGCTAAGATTTACTGTGTGTGTTTGTCTTGGGTTTGTTTCATATGATCTCAGACTATAATCCATACAACTACCATTTTGCTATGTTGACAGCCTAAAGTGGTTTTTAGTAGGTTTCCATATGACTTTTTTGAAATGTCTTTAATGTTATTGATCCTGCCCTCTGTTCGATACCCAAACAACCCAGTTCTTAAAATTGTTTTCATCAGCACTGAGAGAGGTTTCTAATAACTCTTGGATTGGCCTCAGTGGTAGACAGGTTAATGACCCTCCCAAAGATGCCTAACCTCTCATATCTGCTTTAAAGAGATTTTAAGGTTGCAGGTAAAATCAAGGTTATCAGAGCTGACTATCATAAGTTATGTATCTTGGTTTGTGTGGATCGCTGAATAATGGTCAGAGAAACCTTTAAAGTAAAATGGGATACAGGAGAGTAAAAGCAGAGTATTGGCATGCCATGAAATGAGAACTCCATCCTTGATGGCTGTAATGAATGAGGGGGCAGAGTTAAGCCAAGGTGTGTAGGTAGCTAGCTAAGGAGTATAGCTTTACAGCCAACGAGTATAGACAGCCCAGAGAAGCTAGAAATATGGGGGTCAGGTTCATATTCATCTCTAAAGCTCCAAGGAAGCAACATAGTCCTGTCTAGCCCTCAGGCTTAGCCTCAGAAGACCCATGCCAGATTTCTGAATGTAGAAACTAAAAGTCCATGGATTCATCTTGGTTCAAGCATCCAAGTTTGTGATAATTTGTTATAACCTCCACCAAGCACTGCTTCATAGAATGCCAAGTCATCACTGGAACTACATTTTCAAGGTCAAACAGAGTTGAAAAAGGTCATCTATCCACCTTTCCACCTCTCTGCTTTTCAGTAGAGTCATGTGGAATCTTGCCAGCTAGCACCTTGACAAGAGTCATATTAGCAACACTGGATACATTGAGCAATAAATGACAACTCTTTGCTCCTTTGTAAGGTCTTGGCTTTAGTGGGCCCACAGGCTCTTCGTTCTAGGTGAGTAGAGTCATCATAGTCCCCAGATCATAGAAATTAAGATCAGTGTATGTCAACCAACGTTCTCAGAATCAATGTTGATTCATTTGTCATCTTCAATGATGAGATTTAATAACCCAGCTTCAGTGGCCCTTGTAGTCCTTGCCTGCTCTTGGTGACTTGGCAGAAAATGTTTATTCTACAGGTCTTCATAGAAATCCACACCACTGTGTAAGCTACAGACAGTACTAGTAAGCACTGGCCTTCTCAGCAGTCACTCAATTGAACCGTTATGATAACAGTCTGGAAGATTCGGGCAATATCAGCATTTATTCCCTCTGTAAGGCTGTTTGCCCAGTTGTGGTTACAATATGTGCCATGGTATATACCCTGGTACTCAAATTAGAATTAGAGTTAAATTAGAATTGCCAATGCAACCTCCCTCAAGGCAGAGGAAGCTAGTTTCACTTGTTTTCTAATGTGCTCTGACAAGGGGATGGGATCAGAACGCAAGGTCAGAGTCCACCAACTTCACTACACAACTGCTACCTCCTGGGAGCACAGTTGATTTCTTTTCCTTAGTCACAAATGCTCACTCTGCAGGTTGAAAATTTCAAATTGGTAGCACTAATATTGTCACAGTTAGTCACTTGAAATACTGTCTGTACACATAAGTATGACATATGCTACTATTTAAATTCACAGCTTGGCCTCACATGAAGATACAACAATGCTAAAATCCCCGATTTCTATGGAAATGCTCACATTTTATGCAGAGACAGAAATCATTGTGCCAGACACTACCCCACTGTCAACATACTGCAGCCATGAGAAAAATTTTATTATGCTCTAATGAAAACTAGAATTTATTGGTATCTGTTATTATTCATCAAATATTAGAGAAGCTGGTGAGAGGCTTTTAAATCACTAAGTTTAATGTTCACAAGAAGTAAATGTTATGTTTCTAGTCTCTTGTATGATGATGGATTAAAGCAGGGTATGGTTTTATACTAGGAAGGTAATAAGGAAAATAGAGGTTTGCTGTAAGTGCAAATTAATTGTTAATGTATACTGACTCCTCTCATGACACTCTTAAAACTCTGAAGTAATGACTTTATAGGTGGGAAGACAGCAAATACCAGCTGCCTCTGCTAGGTGTGGAGCAAGAAGCAGCAGTGTTCAACTGTAGATTGGTAACGTCTGAGAAACTGAGATGTATAGAGGGAGCCATCGTTTCTTAGTATGTGCTAATTGGACACACATTGAATCAGGCAATTATATAGAGTATTTAATTCAGCTGTGACACGAAGATATGTGTCTTATTTCCATGTTATAGGGTGGTAGATTTACCTGTGCTCATATAGCTAGAGTCACAGTGGTGTCCTATTATAAAAATCAATGACCACTGCATTAATATTCTGTCACTTATCTGCCAAATAGCCCCCAGCTTGTCATTAAACAATGTAACATACTATATTGGCTATTTAGTCAATGGAATGAGTTTTACTCTTGAGTGTCAAACGTGAGAGCTGTGCTATTGGGCTGGGCTTGAGGGGCGTGAGTTTGTGCTTGACCATGTTCCTATTCTATGCATTCTCGAATCGCAAACTTCTGAGCTGGTTTCTAAGCAAGATGAAAATAGCCTCCCTGCCTTTGATATTCACAGGCTTCAAGTGACTGCATGGTCTGTGGGGGTGGAGGGTGGAGTGGGGAGGCAAGCTCTCATGGGAATCCCCACAGACACTGTGAACAAAGACAACTCTGTAATACACTGCTACAGACTGGCTAATTATTTTTTTTTTGTATTTTTAATTTTTATTTATTCTTCTCTCATATACTACATCCTGACCTTCCCCTCCCTCCACTCCTTCCAGTCTGCCACCACTTCTCTAGATCCACTTCTGTCCTCAGTCTCCCACCATCCAGACAGCATTTAGGTTGAGCTTTGAGCAATTAGAATTTCCATGGGCTAAAAACAAAAAAAGTAACATCTTAGCTGGGTGTCATACCACAGTCTTATAGGCTTTGGTTTGCAGTATGGGTACTTTACAGAAATGGGGAGAGAATGCAGTTGAGTTGTTCCTATAGAAAATGCAAAAGTAGATTGTCTTAGTTAGATTTTTGTCAGCTTGATGCAAGCCAGGGTTGCTTGGGAAGATGAAACTTAAGTTGAGAAAATGCAGTCTATCAGATTGGCTTGTAGGTCTGTGGGCGCACTTTCTAGGTAATGACTTATGTGTTTTCCCCAGCTCACTGTGAGCAGTGACACCTCTGGGCAGGTGGTCCTGGGTTGTATAAGGAAGCAAGCCACAAGGAGCCAGCCAGCAAGCACTACTCCTCCATGGCCTCTGCTTCAGTTCCAGCCTCCAGGTTCCTGCCTTGAGTTTCCAGCTTGGCTTCCTCTGAAGATGGACTGTTGTAATCTATGAGCTAAATAAACCCTTTCTTCCCTAAATTGCTTTTGGTAATGGTGTTAGAAAGAAAACTAAGAGCTATTATTTAATAACAAACTCATTTTGATTTAAGAAAAATGGGAACAAAAGCCCGGAAAACAAGTAGTTTAGGAATGAGTTACCCACCCAGTAAGAGATAGGCATGCAGGAAGCAACACTACAAACAGATTTAGTTCCAAACAATTATTCCCTTGAAAGAAACATACAAAAACATGTTAGTGAACAATGAGCAATAAACTAAGAATATAAACCATTTTAATCCATCTTAATCCCAAATTAGGTTTCTTGTCCATTTAAGTTGCATAAACTTGTACTGCAGCTTCTTTCTAATTAATTTCAACTCTTCTGGCTCAAAATTGGTTGAACCAAACTAACTAAACTTTTTTCTGGTTTTAGATGTTATTAACTGGTAGAGACTACTGGGGTTGAATTTTATACTATTTTGTTTTACAAAGCCTGAGACCTAGCAAGAACACACACACACACACACACACACACACACACACACTTGTAGGCTGAGGCCACTATTGGAGTACACTCCCTGTACATAACATGTACTCAGTGTACATTTAGGAAGAGTGGGAAGGAGTACTTGCTCTGAGTCTCAGGGGAAGAATGAGATTTGCATTCATAGCAAAGACAAGGAAGTGACTTCAAGGCTGAGAAAGTGAGTTCAGGGAGTGCTGGGTTACAATTTTTATTTATTCTCTCCTTTGTGCCAACCTTGGGCTAAATGATTTGTAGAATTCATTTCATTTTTTTTTTGGAGCAAATTTTACAAGGTAAATAATTCTTTCCAACTTGATAATAAGAAAGATGTTCTTCTCAGACCCTGGTAATTTTTCTAAGGCTTCATAGCATCAGAATCTTCATGGAAAAATGGTAATTTACCATCTAAAACATGTTCTCCTGACCCCTAGGCTTTACTAGCCTGCCCATAACATGAGCAAGAACCTACACTGAGCAAGTGTTTCCTGAGAAAATTGGAAATGGAAGAAGCATAAATAAGGAACACTTTAAAATTAAAAACAATACCTTCTGGCTGATTATTTTGGTAGGACTTTCCTGGGACTTGTAGAGGAAAATAAAAGACATGCATTTGTTTACCTATAATAGCTGCTGGCATCCCTCAGTATCTTGAAACACAAAGTAACTCATAGCCTTCTGCTGGTCAGACCCTATTTTAGATGTTGGGAAAATTATTTAACATCCCTGTGCCTAAATTATCTACAAATCAGAAAGAATAATTGTACTTATGAGGATTTGTAGATAGTAAGAGAATTACACGTGTACATGATGTACACATGAATAGTTTGTGCTGAGTAGACAGGACCCAGTGCAATTCTGAGATGTGAGGGGAAAAGAAAAAGAAAAACAACAAACAAAAAAAACAACCAACCAAAACAAAATGAAAAACCTTCAAGCTACAGATGCCTCTCCAGAGACTGATCGCATTCAAAGATGCTTGTGTTCTGACCTCTATGGTGGCTACAGATTGTATTCAATTATGCCTGTAATCTGACCTCTGAGTTGTTTGGTACACCCTGGATCTTGACCATGACTCGTCTACTGCTTCTGGAGTTCACAGACCACTTTTTTCCACCTCTTTTAGGTTTACCCCAATTTCCCCGTTTCTTTAAACAGGTATAATAAAGTATGTACTTCACAGAGTTCATCTAAGGACTTGGGGGATTGCTACCCATGAATCAGTTTGATATCACCTGCATCGAAACAGTGATATTATTTATATTTCCTTTTGGTCCCTTCTGAAGGCTCTCAGACAGTAATGTGCTCTTGTTCATCCATAGAAAATCAGAATTCTCATAAATGCTCCAGGCTGTCCCAGAGTCACCTCTGTCTATTTAGCAGCCTTGTGATTAACCGGTACAGTTGTCTGTACATGTGCAAAATCTCTTCAGGCTTTAATAATATTGCAGGAGCGACATAAATATGAGGAAGCAAAAAGAAGCAAAAATTAGATGAAGAAACATTCCGTCCTTGGGTCTAGTGCTACTTTAGTAACCACTGAAGTTCAAAGTGCTTCAGTTTTCCTTTAGTTTAACACATACTTAGTGTTAACGCAAGGTCACCTGCGAGCAAGGACACGTGGCTAGGAGGGCTATGGTCATCCAGGAGGTATTGCTAACCTTGATGAGCCTTACAGAGGGAGTCAACAGTGCAGCACCTCAGACGTGCACTTAAGCCAAACATACTCCAAAAGAGAGTCAGCTCTCTGGTAGGACCCACATATTTGCTTGCTTGCTATGTTCTTTTTGTTTAAATTCCCCAGTGGTTCAAGGAGAGAACCAGGTTAAGAAAGGGATGGGAAACCCTAATAAGACAAAAGAAAGGCTAATTCTTTAGGACAGAGGCAGGAAAACAAAGGACAGCTGCTAGACTGGAGGCCTCCTTCTATTGTCTGCAAAACTAATGCTCAACGTTAATGGCTCACTTAGCTTCTGCCTATATCTAGCGGTGAAGCAAATTAACTCCAGTGCAAACAGTTTATTTATACGTAGACATTCCCATACATTTATTTAGAGGCCCCAGTGATGCTCTGCAAGCTAATTACAATGAAAAATAAGCCATTTTATGTGTAAATATACATGCAATTCTGCCGGTTAATTGCCTGAAAGTTTCATTTTTGTCCACATGCCCAGTGAGAAGGCTACAGATGTTATTTTTTCCCCCAAGAAACAGAAAATGGTGTTGTCTGCACCACCGACTCATGTCTACTTGTAATGAAACTAAATTTATGAGATGAAGCAAATGTAGTCAACTGATATGACATTAACATAGGAATTTCTCTGATAAACCCATCATTCTGCCCTAGAGTCGATAAACAAATGGGATGCTGGTCTGTGTCTCGGTCAGAGAATAGGATTTTATTAATTCCTAGTGAGAGATCATCTTTGAACATTATATATGCAGCAATGTCATCACTACGCCACAGAACCTTTCTATTAGTGTTCAAATATCTTACACCTAGTCTAAGGAAAGTGAGCCCCTAAAATATGAGGCTTCCATGAATAACTAAAATACCAGACTACCTACTCATCAAGAAGCATCTTTAGGCTTTTCTACTGTGTATATGTGTTGGAAGGTACTCAGGAGCCTTCCTGATTGTCTTCTTCCCCACCTTCTTAAATTCCTTAGTGTCTTCTCTTCCTCCTTCTCCTCTTTCTCCTCCTTTTTTCTTCTCCTCCTCCCCTTGCTCTTCCTTCTCCTTTCCTCCCCCTCCTCCTCCTTCTTTTTCTTCATCTTTTCTATTTCTAGCTAAAAGAAATAAGAATAACACCAAATAGACAACATTCCTTCCACTTACCTCGTCCTCACCTGAATCCAGGCAATGGGGCGACATAAAAACTCACTCATGCTGTGAGTTACTATATTGGAGCAAAAGAGTATCATGTCCGAATATGTTTTAAATGCATGGCCTATCATTACACTTCTCCTTTGATAGTTCCTCTGTAAATATCTTAATAGGCAAGATAGGGTATAATGATAGAGATATGAAATCACTTATTAAAATCCTCTGACGAAAATACATTGTATTATATAGATGAATATGTGCACATACATATGTATGTTTTAATTGATATGACCTCCTGATACTTATATGACTGGATAACTACTTCCATTCTGTGAGGAAAGACATTTCATGTCCTTAAGATGGATGTCAGAACTCTGGTTCTTCAACCTTATCAGTAAAAGATGCTCTAATCCACTAGTCTAGGATACTCTAGTTGCTGATTCACATGAGCGCCACCAAAAATAGAACTAGAGTCTAGTACTGGTACAGAAATTACCTTAAAAGAAAAGGCCAGAGGCTACAGAGATGATTCAGTGTTTAAGATTAAGCAATAGTTCTTATATAGGACCCAGGTTGAGTTCCCATAACTTAGATGACAGCTTATAACTATTTGTGAGTATAGTTCCCAGGGATCCAATGCTCTCCTGTGACTTCCATGGGCACTAAGCAGACATATAGTACACATATGTATGCACAGTAAAACTCTCATACTCAGAAAAAAATAAAATAATAAATATAAAACCTCTTTTTTTTGAAAAGGGAAACAACACTAGCAATCACGGAATAGTTGTGAAGAGACTTCAACAAACTCATTAATCAGAATATCTTTTACAATGGATATGTAGAAAAAGGAGGCATATTGGTTTCTATCACATGCTAATCCACAAATGTCTAAGACACTTTAAAAATTGAAAGTTTCTTTTCTTTGCAGAAAAATCTCTCCTTCTATAAATAGATTTAAACAAGTGACTGGAATTACCACATTTTTATGAGACTAATTTTTTTTTAAGTGAAGCTGTTCTCACTATGATACTTTACTAGTTTTGAGACAGTGATAGATACAGTTCAAAGTTGGCATTGTGCTCTCTGGCTTCTGAATGCACTTTCCTTTACAGAGGCCAGATTTTAGCTTTTGTTTAGTTCTAGTCCCCAGTTTCTGATGGATTTGCTACCACTCCCTCTCAAACTATTTCCAGCTGCAGTACAGTTTGATGCAGTCTAGCGCATCAATTCCCCATGCCCTTAGAGAGTTTGAGATCTCTGGTCTGAGACATGAATGCATCTTCCATTTTTATCACAAGTATAGATGAATAGCTGAGTTACTTAAGGCATCACCAGTAATCAGAGAAGTTATGTGTCATACCTTTGTTTTCTAAATATTACATGCATTAGGTTACAAAGATGGCTCAGTGGGGAAAATGCTTGCTATGCAAGCATGAGGATATGTGTTGAGATTCCCAATACCTCTGTGAAAAGCCAAGTGGGGTGATGTGTGCCTGTGCTTCCAGAGCTGAAAGGCAGAGAAAGGGAGCTATCAGAGTCTTACTGGCCAGACTATCTAGGAACTACTGATCTCTAGCTCCAGTGAGTCTTAAAAGATGAGGTGGAAAATATGGAAAGACACCCAATATTAACTTTAGTCTTCTGTACCTATGTGCACATATGAACACTAATGTATACTGCACACACAATGTCACAAAGATAGTATTACATTGTTGATATGTTTATGGCCTGGCCAAATTGTTGAGAATCTCTGAAGAATGCATGTAACTTGCACTGTTTGGGCCTACTGGTCTTAAAATGTTTGGACCTGAACATGCACATGTAAAAAAATAAAATAAAACTGTTGTAGATATTAATCTGAGTCTAAAGGGAACAGATCAATGCTGAGAATAACAATCCAGAAACTCAATCTCTTGGCTGATGAGTGCTTAGGCGAAGAGAGCCACATGGTTCTAAAGATTACTTACCAGTCTCTGTGTTCCTCTGAGTGTGTGCTCAAAAGTTCATATTGACTAATCACTAACCACACAACATATAGAATTCTATATGGACCCCCACAAATGATATGAAATTGCAGGGTAAATACATCCCAGGAAATAATGCCTCAGTACAACCTTGTTAGGCAGAGGCCAATGAAAACTGAACAAGCACACAATTTGGCAATGAATTTCCAAAACCTTGTATACAAGAATGGTTGGATTAATAAATGAAATAACACAACACATCAGATGGGGGAATATCTAGATTCAGCACTGAAGGAATCACTGGGCTTTAAAAAGGAAAATGAAAGACACAAGCAAATATGAAGAAGCTGAGGCTGAGATCCTCTGGAAAATACCAAACTTATTTGTAAACCTGTCTAGGTTTATAAATGATGCCAACTTGCAAGGTTCCCAGTCAGTCCCTTGGCAAACCTCATGCTGGAGACAGAAATAGATTTGTTTGGCTTTAGTCTCCACAGGGAGAAAATTGATCCCTGAATATTTAAAGTTCACATATTTGTTATTAATTTAAATTGTAAGTTTTTCAATTAACATTTTTATTAAAATAAAGTTATATCATTTCTCTCTATTCTTTTTTTTTCCTCCAACTCCTCTCATGTCTTCCTCCAACTCACTACCAAACCCATGACCTTCTCTTTCCTAATTGTTATTGGTACACACACATATGTCTACATACATACATACATACATACAACATGTCTGAATATTAAAATATCCTTGGCTTACTCTTCCCTAACTGTTATTGGTACACACATACACACACATGTATGTATATAACATATATACATAAAACATATCTGATTACTAAAATACTATCTTCTTACTCCATTGAGTGTTACTTATATAAATCAATGGAACACTAGTATTGTATAGCCAATAGGAATTCAACCTGGGGGAAGGAAGACTGTTTCTGCTGCCATCAGCATCCTTTGGTTACCTACAGTTTTGTTTTTTGTCTATGGCTGGGATACTGTGAGAATTCCCCTCTTCTAATTTAGCTTATCTAACGGTTTTATATTTTGTCAGATCTGGTTTAAGCAGCCTGGTGAAGCTTCTCTATCATTTACAGAGGACACAATCTTATAGCAGATTTTCTGGGGTTTTGGCTCTTATCTTTTTACCTCTTCTGTACTGTTCCCTGAAGCATAGGTGCAAGAGTTGTATTATATAAATGTATCCATTAGGGATGAACATCCCACAAACAATTGTTCTCTGTATTTTGACCAATTGTGGTTCTCTGTATCAGTATATGTTGATGCAAAGAAAAGTTTCTTTGGTAAGGGATGGGAGCTGTATTTTAACTGAAGGTAGACTGATAAGCATTTAGATTGCAGTTGGGAATTACACTGATTTAGTAAAGTGGTAGTGCCAGATTCTTCCCTAAGATCTCACTAACTATGGGTAGTTGACTAGATTTCCAATACCAGCCTTGATTTCCTTCCTGCTGAGCAGGCTTTAACTCCACCTAGACAGCTGTTGGTTACTCCCAAGATATGAGTGCCACTACTGAATCTTTATCTTGCTATGCTGGTCATTGTGAGTTATAGGCTATGCGGGGCTATTAGTTACCTTCCTTCCTTCCTTGGTAGCTTGCATAGCATCTGACAGTTCTATGAAAGCTGGTCTTCAGAAAGGAGGCTTTCGGGTTAGATTCTGCTCTAATCCTCTCAGTGCTGGGTTCAAAGTTCATGGTGTTTTCAGTAGGCAACCAAATGCAACAGCAACAGCTTGCTTGAGGAGTTTCTTGGACACCAACAACTCAAAAATGGCTTTCTTATGCCTGGTACTGGGGTTTTATTTAGATAGCTTATGACTCTTGGGGGAATCAATGTCAACCCAAGTAGCTCAACTTTTAGATTGAGCTTTTACTAAATTTATTGCTGTTGCCTAAAAAGATACAGATGACAGGTGTGCACACTGTGGACAGTAGAGAATGGTCCAGGTGGCTAACCCTTTATAGAGATGGTTAAAGAAGAATCATGAGAAAACAATTGGAAGGTGTTTACAAACACTGAATTTCAAAAAAAGACTGAGCACTGAGGCATTTGTCACTCAGCTGGGACCCTGTGAGGACATCACCCTGATGGGTTCTACAACATGAGGCAGTTCCTTGTCCAGTTTATTTGTTATCTCTAAATCTCAATGAATCATAATATCATGAAGACATGGATTGGGTCGTACTTCTCTTCATTAATGTACTTGTAACCTCTAATACAGGGATTTGCTCATAGTAAGCACAGAAAAACAATGGCAATAAACGGCAAAACCCTTGTGGAATTAATGAATACACAAGTGAATTAATACAGGAACTAATCTAACAGGCTAACAACTTGATTTGGTCTAGTAATAGTAACTACAATCCTATGAATATCTTTTATTATATTTCTTATTAAAGTTCTATAGAAAAGAAAAACTGGTTTTCATTCTACAAATGAGGAAGTGGAAGCTTAGAAAAGTAACTGATTCAAGGTTTACGTGACAGAAGTGAGACACAAACCTTTGACTAGCCTACTCTAAAAACATACTCTTTATGCCATTTGTTTATCTTCATTCAAATAAGAATATCAGCAGTGATTCAGGCTATTCAAAGAAACATAAAAGATATACCAAAATTATTTACTTTCAGTCCTACCCTTTAAAATATCCTGTCCTCAAGTTGTGTTTGTCCCCCTAACCCTACTAAAGCTCTTGACAAAAGTCGTTTTTGAGAAGATTTTATGCAGAAGCTAACAGTACACTCGGGCTCTGTAATAAATGGTGATGTCAGAACTACCATAAGAGACAGAAGTCATTTCATTTTACTTCAAGATGTAAGTCACCATCTGGAAGCCCAGATATGCCAATCTTAATTTAAGACCAGATTTTTTATATCTAACTGCAATGTGTGGAAAACGCTTATCAGTATTCAAACTGAATACTTGGGTCATTCTGCCTAGCAAACATTCATTTTGTTAGGACCCTTGTTCAGGAGTAAAAGTGGATAGACCCTGCAAATAGCTCAATCCCATTTCTGTATTAGCTCAGGTTCTTATTTGGCAGAAGTGGAGACCCACTTGAACAAGAATAAAAATGTAAGGATGCAATTTATTGTAAGAAACTACAGTATCCCCTAGAACTGGAGACTTGGCATGAGAGATGTCAATGACTTTTCTGTACCTCAGCCCTCATGCCAAAATAGCTGTCCACTCCTGCGGCTTTATTCCTTTACTCAAGAGACCATCAGAACAGGGAGTTCCACATTCTCTTCCAGTTTGGGCCAGTTGGCCAACCCTGGGCAGACCACTGAGACTGGAAGGCAGGAATCCTATTTCATGGATGGATTTGTTTGTGTGGTGATCATAAATATTGAAGAATATGAAACAACCACCTCCACAAAGAAGAGAGGTGAGGAACAGTGAATCCGGAGCACTTCAGCCAAATTCAGTTGTGCCCTGCTGTTACCCATATGACAAAAAGAAAGAAATCCCCTACCATGTGAACCTAAATATAGAAAATTCAAGGTACAAGTTTGCCTACTGGAAAAGTTTAATGCTTTAATATTTACCACAGAAAGTTGCTCTTTAGGTTCTGTGGAACCCATAGGCTTTGGTATATAAAGTGACTTGTAACCATTCTACATGGTTTAACCGCCTTTTCCTGGTGTTTCTAAAAATCACTACATTGGGTTAAGCTGCTCCTTGTTATAATGATTTTTGTATTGATGAACTCGGGCTTACTTTCTTGTATTCTAATGAAGTTACTCTTTCGAGAAAAAAAAAAATGGCCCTGTCCTGGCTAGGAACTCCAACCCAGCCTCTTGCTGTTATCTGGGAGATCTCAGGCTGGCTGTCTCTCTGCATTCTTCTGTATGGATCACATGACTTTCAATACAGCATACACACTGCCCACAAATCATCCTTCAGTGTGAGAGCGAAAGGAAAATGTCATTATTAGTCACCATTCTTTTCTGGCAGTGTCATCGATAGCCTTCCAAGGGTAATCACATTTCAAGATGACGGCATGTAACTGGGATGAGTATATCTGGCTCATCTTTTCAGGACTCGATCTTTATATAAGCAGATCGTCTTTGACTTGATCCCACCAGACCGTTTTATTTTTCAGTGTTTCCACGTGGATTTCTAATCCTCTCAAACACAAATGCACCTCATTCTTCTTCCTCTGTTTGCCGAACAACTGTCATCTTCAGAGGCAATCACTCCCTTTGTTCCCACCAAGACTGGTTGCGACTGTGTATCCTGCTCTGTCAACTTTATGTCTGTATATGTAGGGGATTTCCATTACTTTTTTTTAAATTAATTTCAAAGTCTTTCTTGATTCAAATACAACTGATTAAAGTTGTGAGCTTTGATCACTGTTGCGGTAAATATTATTCAGGGTTTTCTACCCTACCTTAGATCATTTAGTTCCCAAATAAAAACGCAAAACCTATATATTCATTGTAAGCCTTAAAGCACTAGAGCTGGGCAGATATCAACCCTCTGTGTTATTTTATCTACTTCTCTGTCAATAACCCTGATATATCACTTGCCTTATTCTGCTTGGCCCACTCCTACTCAACCACCTGGCCCTCAGGGCCAAGCACTCAGGATCCATGTACCCCAGTGGGGCTTTCTTCTCCCTCCTCCTCCTCCTCCTCCTCCTCCTCCTCCTCCTCCTCCTCCTCCTCCTCCTCCTCCTCCTCCTCCTCCTCTTCCTCCTCCTCCTCTTCCTTCTCCTCCTCCTCCTCCTCTTCCTCCTCTTTCTTCCTCTCTCTCTCTCTCTCTCTCTCTCTCTCTCTCTCTCTCTCTCTCTCTCTCTCTGCCCCTCCCCCCACTTGTGGTCCCTGCCTCAGACTCCAAGCCTGGGAACTGAAGTGCTGCCTACCTCTTTTCTGCCCAGCTACAGGCTGTAGGCATATTTATTAACAAACCATGGATAATGGGGGTGGCAGGTAAGGTTTATACAGCAATAGCTGGTATTCATGAGGATATATGCTGGTCTTGGAACAATCAGATCTTGGGGTGCAGGATTTAGCATTTGAATACAAGCAGCATCAGAACATCCCACTTCAAATTAATGATTAAAGTGAGACTTACCTATATAAACCAGACTTAGAGTCAGCTCAAGAGTCACTGGTATCTTTACTCCATGAAAGTCACTGAGCTAAAGCAAATGGGATGGAGTCAGACATCATGTCTAACCTCAGGAAGTCATGATCAATGACTTCCGTATACAAATATAGCAAACCAACTCTCAGGTCTGGGGAAAGTCAATGGCAAATTTACTTACCCGTGATTCCCAAGGAGAACCACAGACCATTTTGCTCTATTAAACTCAGTTCATGATACAGATAAAAGATCTGCATCTCCGTTTGTTAACACTTCTACTTAAAAACTTTAAAATTTCTTCTGTGTCAGGCTCTCTGCTAAATACTTCACATATATAAGTGAATCAAGTGGGCAGCCAAGTTTGAAGACACTACCCTTTAATTTTTCTTCTTTATAATTTTTGGGAATTATGCCCACCCATGTGCCCCATGATCCTAACAGGCAGCAGCCTAAGGAAACTTCTGCTTATCTCCTACCCAGATCCATATGATTGGGCCCTGTGCAGAGGTAAGCACACTGGAAAGCTTTCCATGGGCTGCTTAGGCAGGGTGGGAAGGAGATTAGAAGCATCAGGGGAATGATCTTTTCCCTCTGACTTTTTCCTGAGCTCCAACCTTTGTCTTTTGTTTGTCTTCTGACTTGGACACTAGTGTTTCGCATGTCAGCCCGTCTCCAAAGGTCTTAGAAACAATCAGGATGTGAGCCCTTGAGGCCCAATCAAGTCTCTATCAATTATATGATATTTCTCAACTGAAAGGGATGTCTTGGTGCAGAGTTTAAAGGCCTCAACATTTAGACCTTGGAATCTAATATTTTGGGATTCTGTCCTTGCTCTGTAATTTTCTATGTGACCTGAGGTGAGAAAGTTAATGTCTTTCCGCCTGGAGCTCTTTCACCTACCAAATGGAGATAGTAATAGAAGCCACTGTCTGCGGATTTGGGATTAAATAAGGTAATACAAGCATGAAAGCTATTGTGGCCACACACACACACACACACACACACACACACACACACCTCACACACACACACCCCATACCCCCCCACACACACATCTTGACTGTCATTTTGAAAGATCCTTGGTAATAATACACGCTACACACAAGGTCAGTAACTACGTATCAATTACTTAAAGTGACGTTTAAAAAACAGGAATAGAATCTATTTCTACCTTGAAAGTGACAGACAATGAATACATTTATTTGTTGGAACCTTTTGAGACACAATCTCATATAGCATGACTTTGAACTTCACTGTGCAGTCAAAGGTAACTTTAACCCTCTGATACACCTGCTTCTACTACGGGTGCAGTGTACCAATCTTTGTTAGTGTGGGAACCAATCGTAGGGTCTTAGCACAACCTCGTGTGTGCTAAGCAAGTACTCAATCACTTGAGTTACATTCCCCGCTCAAGATGTGCTAAACAAAAATACATAAAGCACTTCATGAAGTTTGCAGAATGTTGCAAACAGAATGTGTAGTTGTGACAGTTCACACAAGCCATGCCCCACCCCCACCCCAAGCCTCACACATTTACTTACTATCTGATCCTTCTGAGAAAAGGTTGTGGCTTTCAGTGTAAGCAAAGCAATGTATCTGAGTCCTCACAACCTAAAGACTGATTTCTGTCTGTAGTAAGAAGGAGTCTGTCTTGTTTTGCCTATGTGGGACTCAAAGGTGTGAGAATTATTCTGTAAATGCTCCAAAATAAAAAAAATAACCGCTGACAGACTCTGAACTCCAAGAACTTTATTAAGAACCAAAATTTATATTCCTGACCATCTCTCCAGCTCTCCTATGATGATGCAGTAACTGGGTGGGTTGCTACAGGCTACTGATTTATTTTACCATAACCCTCTAATATATATAGTATACATAGCACATAGCTAGCCAGCCCACCTTCAGTTCCAATTCACCTGCATTGAGGACTCATGTGGGGTGCTGTGTACACAGTCTGACCTAGCATCCTGAGATGAGACTTAACCTGGCTCCAGAAATGCTTTGCTACTTCCTTCCATGTAGATGGGCATCCCCTAGTGGAAACTCCAACCTCACCAACGGTGTTTCCTCTGGAACGCCAGCTGTGTAGCTGATGAATTAGCCCTGTAGACCATGGCTTGCCTTCTTACCAGCCTTCTGGATATCTTCTTAGTAGCTAGGAGGTATAGAGTCTGTTAAAATGTGTGATTTCAGAACTTTGCCTGCCTATGGCTAATTTTATTTGAGAGAGTGCCATTTCCCTTTGATTCATTTTTGAAATATATGCATAAGATTCAGGTCCTAGGAAAACATTCCCATGAGATCAATTTGCAAGATTCTCTAGTTTATAAAGACAGATCATTCTCCAGTGTGTACGTTGGTTTGATATGGAAATGCGTGTGCTTGCCCTACATCTAGTTGCTAATATGCTCGAGATTTTCTTTATAAGCCAGAAATTATGCTGCACGCTCTGGGCCTCAGTCTTCCTTTCTTGGCATTAACGCTATAGACATTTTCTTTAAGAATGAAGTCCTAAAGTCCCAAGGGAGGGGAAGTAATCACAGGTCCCCACTTCTGGAAGCTGAAGCACAACCAGAAGTTTGGACCACCCTAAATGCACACTGTATTCTTCTAGAGGTCGTTATGTTTCCTCAGATTTCCAATATCTTCAGTGCTAGACTCAAGATGGTTTATGGCAGCTGAATTTGCAAGGGAGACTGTTTCGTAACACTGGGAAACCCTTCAAAAGATGAGTGATCACTTGGAATGCACAAATAAAAATGTATCTTTTAGGGTTATTGATTAAAATATAATCTTTATATGGCCTATTTTGTACTATTTATTTTATAACCTCCCTCCCTCCCTCCCTCCCTCCCTCCCTCCCTCCCTCCCTCCCTCCCTCCCTCCCTCATGTGCATGTTCATATGCTATGGCATCATGTGGAGGTGAGGACAACAGTGCATGTTGATCCTTTCCTTCTACCTTGATCGACATAAGATCTCTTATTCCATTGTGTGTATAACAGGCACTAGGCTATCTGATCCATGAAGTATCCAGGCATTCTCCTGTCTCTGCTTCCCCTCTTGTCATAAAGCCTCTGATTGTAGACTAATGCTCCGTTCCTGAATTATGTGGTTCAAGGTGGGTATCTGCACTCAAGTCCTCAATCTTGCACAAGAAGCATGGCATCCATTGAAGTGGCTCTATTCCTTTTTATGATTTTCATATTAACTAGCACCAGCCTAGGCAACTTTTGTACATGTTAATTTATACCATTTTACCACAGAAATGGTCTCAATGAAGCATCTTGATTAGGATTTACAATGTGTTTAAACCTCAGCATTTACTGATGAATAACTTAATGCCAGGCATTAGGGTGGGGGCTGAGGACATAAAAGATAGAAGACAAAGAACTTCTCACTTTAGTCCCCAAAACTCTGATTCCATTAAGTTTTATTCCCCAATTCAGTTAACCTTCCCTCACTTCCTCAAGGGAAGTTATGTTGCTTTATGAATGAATGGTAGCCACTGGTCCTTAAATGAACATCCTATAGAATTTACACTCAATTTTTCACATATTATTTTTAGAAAAAAACATAACATTCATCTTTGAAGTTCATGTTACAAATTTTAAGAAAAAAAAACTAGCTGTCAAGTCTTGCAAAAAATAGTGATTCTTTGTGGAGTTTGAGGACATATACATTGGAATCGCTAGATAAACTTTATATCTATTTTTTTTAAGATAGTATGGACTTAGAGAAAAATGACTGTGTTCATCAGCTGTGTTTGCTTCAGGTAATAAACTTCCCCCTAATGAAACCTGAAACCACATGAACAATTTTAGTAAGCTCATCCCACCGAGGCTTTGTTCTGAAATCACCATCCAATGATGCTTCTCAGGTTCTGGGAAACATTAGTGTAAATCACTTCCCTTTTCTGTCTCCTCTGCTTTGCCTCTGATATGTCATGTTGAACATTTATCTCTATTACTCTCCTTCTGCTCGGCCTGTC
Source organism: Arvicanthis niloticus (assembly GCF_011762505.2). Taxonomy (NCBI): domain Eukaryota; kingdom Metazoa; phylum Chordata; class Mammalia; order Rodentia; family Muridae; genus Arvicanthis; species Arvicanthis niloticus. The sequence goes on from NC_047666.1 coordinate 36,087,396, forward strand.
CTACTGCCTAGAACGCTCTTTGGTTTCGCTGCCACCACTCTGTTTATATGCTAGCCCCAGAAAATCCCCAGCATTTACTCAAACTACTCCAGCTGCATCTTCATTGTGCCAAGTCCCTTCATTCCCCATCGGGTCTGTTTTCCAAAACTCTGAAACTGACAACTCTACTAGTCACTCTTAATGAAGACATCCTGTTTTTTATTTAATGGGTTTCTGACCACCTCATGTTTTTTTTTTTTTTTTTTTTTTTTTTTTTTTGAATGAATGAGTAGAAAAGGATCCAAGGATCCATTTCTAAACATTAGTCAACAATTATCAGGATGAAAGAGAGAGGGCAGCCTGTGTGGACTTTAGTGTTGTAGATTCATCAAATATTTTGTCTTTTTGCAAGAGCAGGTGGATTTTGTTTTGCCTTGTTAGGGGATATTTAGATTGGAAACTGGCTATTGTCCCTGTTTATTGGCAGTTTGGGAAAGGATGTTTCTGATGTGGAAATGAATGATTACAGGATCCCTTTAGCTGTATTTCCTGTGTGACATTTTCTCATTCTAAATATGAACTACCTCATACATTAAGTACTTTTAAAATTAAAAATAATAGAAATTGTAGCTGGAGAGAATAAAGAGGAAGGGTGGTTGGGGAATTATTGATTAATGCATGCTAATTTACAGAAAGAAAACAAGAATTGCTGGTGTGATATTAACAGTGGAAGACCTCAGATGACAGTAATATACTGTCCCTTTTCTAAAGGCTCCAAGAAAGGATGGTGAGGGTTCCATCATAAAAGTGTGTCCCTGTGTAGTGTGAGGAGGTAGATGTGTTTAACCCGATTTAAACATTGTAGAGCGTAATGATCAAAACATGTGTATTAAAATAGCACATTATGTCATCAATATGTTCAATATTTGTTTTTCATGTATTAGTTAAAAGTAAATTTAATTAAAAATAAACCCCAACATAACATAATTTGACACTTCGTATTAGTATTATAGTGCGTGTACTCTCAGATTCAAGAATGGTACCTTTAATTGGCTCTTTCACTAACGCCTGCCAAAATGTTTACAAAGCTTTATGTTGAGTAGCAATTCAGTCATAATAAAAAATGAGTTGCTTATTGAAGATGATATAAAATGATTAAAAATGTTAGTCTTAACAAAGTCAGACTGATTTAAAAAGAAAAATTACATTTTATCTGATTTAAAAAAAAAATAATCCATGAGTTTGAAAAGTCCTGTCATGTACCCACCATGCTGAACATAAGATGGACTAACTTATAAACCAGAGCACACCACCACCTTGATATGCTTTCCTGGTATCATTTCTCAGCAAAATCTTTGAAAACATAGAGTTGTCTTTGGAAATGGAGGTTGTTGTCCTACCTGTCAAAACCAAGAGCTTCTCTTATTTATTGAAAAAAAGGCAAGTGACATTTTTTTATTGACCTATATTTTTATTTTTTGGCATTATTTTTTACAGTATTTTTTACATTATTTTTATTTATTATAATATTATTTATTATTATGTTATTATTTTTTTACATTTTTTACATTATTTTGATACTATTTTATTGACATTATTTATTGACCTATATGTTGCAAATCAGTGTTTTATTATAGCATTTGTATAAAATATATTATACAATTCACATTTACTTATTCTCTATTATATACTTCCTTAGCTAATTATTTATTTTCAAGTTTAAATTTTCAAAGCTTTTAAAAAATATGTAAATATAAGTTGTTACGTAACATTACCACATTTCAAACTCAGTGTGTTTTAGTGATTCTCCTTTACCTTGTCTCTCTCAACCCCTGCTACTCCTGACCCTCCCTTGTCGCCTTCCTTCTCCCACTATCTAATCAAACAATCAACTGGAATGGGGACTATCCCCAAAGCTGCTGCCTATATTGGGATATATTCTTCTAGCTTGGCTGCTTTTTCTGGCCTCAGTGGGAGACGAAGTGCCCCAAAGAGACTCGAAGTGTCAGGGTGGGGGAATAACTGGGGAGCACCTGCTCAGAGAAGGGGGCGCAGGGGAAGAATTGTGGCAGAGAGTGACCCTGTGGGGGACAGTGAGCAGGATGTAAACTGAATAAGTAAAAAAAAAATTAAGTTAAAAAATTTTTATAGAAAGCCTTTCTGTTTTTAAAGATATTTATATTTTATTTGTATTGTATGTGTATGAGTGTTTTGTGTGAGTGTCTATACAAGCGCCACTTGAGTGCCTTCTGAATATGAAGGCCACAGGGCACTGGATGCCCTGGAACTAAAACGATCGTCAGTTGTTAGTCTCCACGTAGTTTCTGGGAACTGAACTTGGGTCTTCTGCAGAAGCAGGCAGTATTACACTGGATAATAATGTTTATTTCAGGTTACACATCTCTGTCTCATCATACCTCACTTTGTGATAAAGACCCTTTTTTATAGCCCTATAAAATGTACAGTATGTGACTGTTTTCTGCAGTCGCCCTGTTAACAGAATACCAGAAAGTATTATTATAACTTTTCTTACTATAACTGAGGATGCATTGATCAATGTTCTCCCATGTGTCCCTTCTCCTTGTTTTCTCTAGTCTCTAGTAAATACTATTTCTACTCTAAACTTTTAATTGATCCAGTTATTGGTTTCTTTCTTCAAATGGAAGAGACAAGACCCATATTTTATACTCCATAAGCAAGATTATGAAGATCTTTTCTTCTTAAGCCTGGCTTACTTCATGTAACGTAATAATTTCTAGTTACAGTCATCTTGTTTCAGATTTAAGGACTTTGCTTTGGGGACGCTATTTAGTATTTCATTATCCCTATCTATCTATCTATCTATCTATCTATCTATCTATCTATCTATCACTGTATCTGTATCCATATCCATATCTGTATCTGTATCCATCCATCCATACAACCATCTATCTATTCATCCATCTGTCTATCACACTCTGAATTCTTTGTCACTGACATGACCCTCCATTACTTTTATTGCATGGAAACTGAGAACAGAGAACACGGGGAGCAGCTGTCTCTTTGACATGCTGTTGTCATTTCCTTTGCACATAGAACTGGAGTGATACTCATAGCGTATGCACGTTTTTTGAGAATTGTCTTTATAGATCTGCTGCTTCTTTTCAGTTAGGCTATTTGGTTTTTTATTATTGGGCATTATTTTGTTGTTCTTGTTGTTCGTTTCATACTCTAGATATCAATTCCCATTTCTCTCATTCTAAAGTCTCTGTCTTCATTCTGCTGATGGTTTCCTCTGTAGTGCAGGAGTGTTCAGTTAGACATTCAATTACAGTTGCTTTGGTTTACTCTGATTTAGGGTGGTATTAAAGAAACAGAGAACAAACAAACAAACAAACAAAGGAAAATAAAACAAAGAAACAATGAAAGAGGGAAAAGGAAAAGAAGAAAGAACAGTGCCCACTCCAAGGAAGTATTTTCTCATTTTATTATAGTATTTTCATCATTGTAGATCCTACATTTAAGTCTTTAATACATTTTGAACTGATTTTATAATTGACGATAAAGAGAAGTCTGGTTTCATTGTTCTTCACCAGAGAGTTCATTTTTCCCAGCACCATTAATTGATAGAACTATTCATTCATTTCAATGTATCTTGGTTGAAAAGTCAGCTATAAACCCAAGGAATTACTTCTGTCTCTTTCACTCTCTATTTTTTTTAACCTTGATCTATATGTTTGTATTTACATAGAGTCACAATATTAAAAAATCACTATAGCTTTAGTGTACATTTTGAGATCAGGAAATGTGACGCTTTCTGCTTCATTCTCTTTGCTCAAGATAGCTTTGAGTGTTCAACTATTTCGTGGATCCACACACATTTTTGGATTTTTTTCTTTTTAATCTCCAAAGAAGGCAATTGGTATTTTTATCAGCACTTAATGAATTTGTAGATTCCTTTGGTCAGTATGAACCTTTTTACAAAGCTGATTTTTCTTAACCCATAAATAAAATGGGTTGTCTTGCTAGTTTGTGTGTTTGTTTTCAATTGCTTTAATCAAGGTTTTATGATTTTCTTTTTATTGGATATTTTATTTATTTACATTTCAGATGTTATCCCCTTTCTCCATTCCCCCCAGAAACCCTCTATCCCATCCCCCCTCCTTCTGCTTCTATGAGAGTCTGTCCCCACCTACCCACTCCCTCCCACCTCCCTGCCCTCGAATTCCCCCACACTGGGGCATCCAGCCTTCACTGGACTAAGGACCTCCTCTCCCACTGATACCCGACAAGGCCATCCTCCACTATATATATAGCTGGAGCTATGGGTCTCTCCATGTGTGTTCCCAGGTTGGCAGTTTAGACCCTGGGAGCTCTGGTTGATTGGTATTGTTGCTCTTCCCATGGAGAAAATCTCTTCAGCTCCTTCAGTCTTCTCTCTAACTCCTCCATTAGAATCCCATGATCAGTTCAATGGTTAGTAGAGAGCATCTGCCTCTGTAAATGTCAAAGCCTCTCAGGAGATAGCTATATCAGTCTCTGGTCAGCATGCACTTCCTGGTATACACAACACTGTGGTTGGTGACTGCACATGGGATAGATCCCCAGGTGGAACAGTCTCCAGAAGGCCCCTCTTTCAGTCTCTGCCTCACACTTTGTCTCCATATTTGCTCCCGTGAATATTGTGTTACTCTTTCTAAGAAGGACCAAATTCTGGTTTTCCTTCTTCATGAGCTTCATGTGGTTTATGAGTTGTATCTTGGGTATTGCAAGCTTTTGGGCTAATATCCACTTACCAATGAGTGCATACCATGTGTGTTTTTGTGATTGGGTTACCTCACTCAGGATGATATTTTCTTGTTCCATCCATTTGCCTAAAAATTTCATGAATTCATTGTTTTTAATAGCTGAGTAATGCTCCATTATGTAAATGTACCACATTTTCTGTATCCATTCCTCTGTTGAAGGATATCTGGGTTCTTTCCAACTTCTGGATATTATAAATAAGGATTCTATGAACATAGTTGAGTATGTGTCCTTGTTATATGCTGGAACATCTTCTGGGTATATGCCCAGGAGTGGTATAGCTGGGTCCTCAGGTAACACTAGGTCCAATTTTCTGAGGAACCAGACTGATTTCCAGAGTGGTTTTACCAGTTTGCAATCCCACCAACAGTGGAGGAGTGTTCCTCTTTCTCCACATCCTCACCATCATCTGCTATCACCTGAGTTTTTGACCAGGTTTAGCCATTCTGACTGGTGTGAGGCAGAATCTCAGGGCTGTTTTGATATGCATTTCCTTGATGACTAAGGATGTTGAACATTTTATGATTTTCATTATAGAACTCTTTCATGCTTTGGGTTTACATTTATTCCTAATAGTTTTAATATTTCTGTAGCTATTATAGGTGAATTGCTGTCTTGATTTCTATTTAAGATAATTTGCCATAGGATGATGATAACATTATCATGATTTTTGTATGGTAGCATTGTTTTTTTTCAAACTTTAACCTCTCTCCTCTTCTTTCTTTCTGTGTTCTTTAGTATTTGAGTAAAGATAGGCTTACAGAATGTGGTTTTGAGCGTCTCTTCATTGAAAACCTGAAGGAAATACATTGTTGTTTATCCTTTAAATATTTAGTAAAACTCAATAGTAGAGTCATATGGTACCAAATTTTTAAAAATTAATATTTAGCTTATACCCCAGTTGTTGTTAGATGTGTATGTTCCTAGATATCTTCATTGACTCCGAATTGGAGCCTTCTTTAAAAGTTTTTGAAAGCTGGAGAAAAGATTTCTTAATCATTATTGTTATAGTTCAGGTGTTTTGTTTATTCACTTACAATTTTAAAAAAAACCCTGCTAAAGTAAAGACTGCACATAGTTTCTTTCTTTCTTGTTTTAGAAGGCGCTGGTACTGGAGACTGATCCTAGAGCCTCACATATGCTTAATAAATACACTACCACTGAGCTATATTCTGGGCCCTCTTCTCATTTTACAAAGCTTTGAGAAACATTTCTCACTAAGTCGCCCATGCTGTCCTTAAGCTCAACTCTGTAACCAGAGTAAGCCAGCCAGGGAGTTATGATTCTCCTGTCCCCATTTCCTGCAGACCTGGAATTACAGGCCTGTATTACTAGATCTGCCTCAGATATAATTATAATGAGAGCGTAATAGAGAGGGTAAAACATTCGAGTCAGTCCAGTGACTACCCATTCACCGAACTCATCCACAACAGTGCAACTCTCAAATAAGAACCACAGCAGAGCCTGCAATCCAAAAAATTCCTTCAAGACTTCTCCTAGACACCCTTACCTTCCCAAAGAAACTGGTTTTGGACCTATGGATTCATTTCACCTTTCAAAGTCATTTTATTAAAACTGATCAACATGCTACCTTTCATTTTGTATTTGGTTTAATTAATTGGCTTTGTTGAATACAGCAGTAGATGGATTGCTTTCATTGCTACCTATTGTCTTAGTGCATCAGCATCCTAGTTTAGTTCTGCTGCTGTTAAGCATCTGAGTAGCTTCCTTTGGGACTATAATGAACAAAGCCTCCATGAGCATTTTTATATGCTCCTTGCCTGGTTGCCTTCATTATCCTTGGGTACATGCTTACAAGAGAGCTAACAGTTTTCCACAGAGGTACTAACACTGTCTGGCTCATGTCATTTCGTCTGTTGACATCTTTTATGAGCTACACAGTGTCCCTTCAATAAACAGAGGGCCATTTAACTTAGATGTTAAGGTCTGTTATACATTTGCACGAGACTGTCTTTCATACTCTACTTCAGCTCATCTTTAATGACAACTTTCCCCAGGTGTGACTTGAGCGCTGTCATTATGAGTCACTTTCTATTTTGTTGGGGTGGGTGGTGTGGAGCCTTTATCTAAGGAGCCAAGCGAATCTAGGGAAAAAAAAAAAAAAAAGAGGAAAGAAAGGCATTCTGTCTCAGACACTGTTATCTTAAAGACCTTGCATTTTCACAAGCACCGTCCAGAGCTAGCATCCCTCCCGATGTCTTTCATGTATTATTGATTATGGTAGAAGCGAAGCATGAGCCATCTGAGCTGGTTCTATAGCTTTAATCCTCACATTAACCCTATTAACCTGAATATAATTTGCTTTGAAGAAGGAAACTTTAGCCTTATATTGACACGTATGTACATTTTGGGCCAGCTTCTTTCAGTGTTACTTCATTAACATCATTAACATTTATGAACGTTTCTTCAGGGAGCTGAATATTTCAGCAGTCATATTCTGCTCGTCATTATCAACTGTTTGCCCACGAGCTTACATCTCACCAAGAAAGAGTACCTATGTTCCCAGGCAGCTCACTGCACGCACATGCATTGATAGCTTATATGTGGGCAGGTGCTTAATATTTCAGAGTTGCATTCTTTTAGATAACACTGTAAACTGAACTTTTTGATTATTTGTTTGCATCATATTTATATTGCTTAAATAATAGTTGACCAATATTTTTGACCATTAAAATGTTAAGGTCTGATTTACATCACTTTACAGTTGAACTCATTTATCTCTGATTGTCAATATGACTCAAACATGAAAATTAACCCTCACTGTGGAGGTTTACAATCTGGGCCAGGCTACAGTGAGAACTTCATCGCTACAATGCCATTGACTCTTCACAATTATCCTCTAGCCACATTTTATGAAGCTCACAGAGTTTAAGGTACAAATCCATACTACATGACTTATGAATTACACAGCTGATATTTGATCCCTTGTTTGGCAAATTGCAGAGCTCAGGGGTCTTTTGCATATCCTGTTCCCATCATTGTTGACTCTGATATTTGCCACTTCATAATAACAATAGAGGCTCGGTGATCCACTTGACTATGGTTAGTTCAGCTGATTATTATGAATTGCTGATAATAATCAATTACTATAATCACCGGTGTGGTGTGTTCTTAGGACTTCGCATGTACTAAACGTCTCAGGAAACCAGTTCATGTTTGATTTTCTCTCCCAATCTTTTTCAGTAAATGTAGAGACCATCAGTAATTCTTTTGAAGCCATATGCATATGAGCACAATAAAATTTTAATCATTTTGTTATATAGCAGCTGTACTAGTGATAGTCAACAGTGGTAACAACATACAACAACAATCTGAAAAAAGATTTAAACACTGTACTGAATGTTTTATGGGACTTTGCTTACCAGTTCCCAGAACTGCTTGATGACTTAATTTCAAATGGATTAAGCAAACAGAAGGGGAAGATTTTGGCACACTGAGTTGAAATTTCAGAGACGGGACCAGCAGCAATGTATTTTGAGCTGAACAGGCTTACAAGGTCTGGACTCCTCATGATCACCTCTCTCAACTCTCTTCATCAGCTCAGGTTCTCTCCCCTTGGAGAGGTCATATCTTTAAGTTCAACAGAAATAAATCTCCCTGTAACCCAGTAATTCTACACAAATGGAGTTGGATTAAACCAAGTTGGATCAAAAGCTCACCTTCTGGTCACTCTCTGTGGCTAGGGAAAGACCATACTGTTTGTCTACGTCTAAGTTAGAGTATCACCCCAGAGCTCTGATCCACTGCACAGTGTGAACTAAATACAGAGAAGTAAATGCATATTTTGTTACTATAAAAAGAAATGAGGCACAGGTAATTGGGAACAGTGGTTGTAAATGTAAACCGTACTGTTCATTGGCATTTTCATTCCTCAGATTAATAAATCAAGGTATACAATGCTACAGTTGTTGACATTTGCCGGATATAAAACCTAAAGACAGTAATCTATCCAAAGATCTTCAGGATCTTTGTAAGCACCTCTCCATCCCCGTGGAGTCATGTGTGATCAAGGCTACTTATCTCATTCCTAACAAGGAAACACTGATCTTGACAGTCATCCTAGCATCTATAATGGGAAAAAGGGCTACACCCAGTAAAGTAGATCTGAAAATCCATTTCATTATTGAACAGATTTTCCACAAGCAAAATCTATGTTTCCACATTTGAAAATTGAATAAATACTAGTGACTCTTGATGATCTTCTCGGATAACTAGATTCAAATTTTAAACCTGGTAGTTATTTTTACACTGAAGCTCCTTTATCCTTAACTAAGAGCACATGGCCAGGATCTAAGAGATGGCAACATGCTGATAGACACATGGGTCCACTTAAACCCTGCATCAGGTATCTATCTGCACAGCAAACATAATGGCTCAGAGTAACACACATCTATTACTTCATAGTGCCCCTGGAATAAAGTCTGGGCATGATTTAGAAACTTTTTCATCTTGTAGTCTCACCAGACTGTATCCAGGCCATGTTCTCATCAGATGCCCCAGTGTAGAAATGAAGACGTCTACTTCCCAAAGATGGTGATTAAATATCTTTTGTCTGAATTACAGGGTTCTGATTTTCTTGCTGAAGGGGTCAGGGACCACTCAAGAGTCTTACAGATTCTTTAGCTCCATTCCACATGCCCATTTCTTTAAAACACCGCCATTTACTGACTCAGCACCAGCAACAGAAAATCCATCTACCTATATCTGATGCTATATTATCAGAAGGGTGTACTTTATAAATTTTTACAAGTATTAAGACCTAATTTTAATCTTTGTATGTGTGCATGTGTGTATAAAGGCCCCTGATGGATCAATGACTGGCATCTTTCTCAGTCACCCTCAGCCTTACTTTTCAAGCCTGGATATCTCCAGAAAATTGAAGCTGACTAACTCAGCTAGAGTATGTAGCTGATCAGCAAATGAGGAGTCTTCATTCTCCAGAACTGAGATTACAGGTATAGATCCCTAAGGCTGACCTTTTGAAATGCAGTTATGGAGTATTGAACCCAGGTTCTCAAGATTATGTGACAAATATTTTATCTAATAAACCATTACCCCTAACCCTGGTTTTAAGAGTCACATATAATCACTCTGTACAGTATTAGTAGTAAGTCACAAATCCCATTCTTGCCAAGAAGAAACAATTATAAACCGAAACAATGTGAGGCCACTTTAGACTCTTCATTGGCCTAAGTTATTCTTCCAATACACAGAATTTCAAAGTATGTAAGGATATATGTACATCCTATGTACATGCTACAACATTTTATAGGATGAATTTAGCATCCCCAGATTTTGGTGTCTGGAGTATTTTATATAAAGATTCTAGAACCAGTTTCCCATGGATACTGAGGGATGTATTTTGTTGACAACATCAATTTCCAAAGTCAGACATCCTGCTGACCACTTGAGATAACACCATCAGTAAAAAACATGCATGACCACTGCCCTATGGGGTTTTTATTTCTTACAGCAAGTGATGCTAAAAAGTTTAGCACATATTTTAAAAAGTGTGATTGCGGATGTGCCGAAGTGAAGGTCATAGTGATTTGAGAGTACAGTCTGAGAGGAACAAGGTACCACTGACCTAACTGAGGGGGTAAGAAAGGCTTCTCTGGGGAGATGTTAGCTGACACAGAATACTCAATTTAGACACCTACCTACAAAGAAAAGAAAAAATGAAAAAACAAATGGTTTTCTTGATATTTTTAGTACACCTGCACTTCCTGCTTCTTTGTATTATAAGTGACCAAAAATTTTTTTTATCAAATTCAAAATCAAGAGAAAAAAAATAGATTGCTGTTGAAAGATCAGTTCCCAGCTTCAGGCATAGCTGAAGCAAAGGGCACTAACAATGGTGTTTGGGGAGGCGTCTGCCCACCTACAGTGTGGACTCCATTCACTTTCAAGCTATATATATATATATATATATATATATATATATATATATATATATATAAATTGGATATTTTATTTACATTTCAGATGTTATCCCCTTACCCCATACCCCCCCACCCAGGAACCCCCTATCTTAGCCCCCTCCTCCTGCTTCTATGAGGATGTCCCCCTCCACTCCCACCTCCCCAACCCCAAATTCCTCCACATGAAGGCGTCCAGCCTTCATGGGACCAAGGATCTTCTCTCCCACCTATGCCCTACAAGGCCATCCTCCCCTACATATACAGCTGGAGCCATGGGTCCCTCCCTATGTGCTCCCAGGCTGGTGGTTTAAACCCTGGGAGCTCTGGTTGGTACCTCCTAACATGTAGGGATGGCAGGATCAGCACAGTCAGCACTAAGTCTTATAAGACAGGGGTTAAAATTAGGCCCTACCCAATTTCCTGACCTAGGAATGAGGAAGAAAAGCTTCTGGCTTAACCAAGACAGAAATCAAAAGGAGTAGCAGACCACAGTCTGCTGTAGAATGGCAATGTAGTGTGACAGTAGTCACACTACATCATAAAAAGTACCTCTGATTATTCTTCTCATACAAACTTGTTCTACCATCTTCACAAAACGATACTTTAAACACCTTGCTTTCCAATAGCTACCTCATCCACCAAGAAAATCTAACTCTGCAGTTTGAAAGTGGACTGCATGAATTTCCTCCATATCAGAGCTTCTAAAACAATTAGCAGTCTTCCCTCTGCCCTTCAGTCTATCCAGAAATCAGTGTGCATGCACGCATGCAAACATGCCTCTGCAGCTGCTGGCCTGCTTGCAGGAGGTCCATTAAAGGGAGCTTCATTTCAAGCACAGATGGTCCCCTGGTAGCTTAGCGTCTGCCTGTGGCCAGCCTAAGTGAATTCAGGTGGCCTTAGACTTCTGATCACATCCATGCAGCTAGGGAGGAAATGAAACCTTGTTTATCATCTTGATAAACCGTCTCTTTCAATGCCTCCGGATGCCATATGCAACTCGGTGGAGTCAAATACTATTAAATTGTCATCACTGTCAAAAAAGAGAAGTAATAAGTTTCTCTACCTGAGTCATCCTTAATGACTTCCACCGTGTATAACACAAATCAGTTCCTGTTTGCCTTCTTTTCCCTTGAATGTGTTTGATGTTTTGATCTCCCTGACTGTTGTTGTGAAGCACAGTCTCATATTATAAATAAATATAGACTTTTATTATTGCCTCTCAGCCAAGCCAATAAAATACCAAGATGACAAAGGGTCAGACTCAGCCAGTGCTAAGCAGAATTATCTCCTGAGAGTGGCTCACATAAGGCAGAGATTTGGAAACCTCTTTCACTGAGTAAAAGCTTTGGAGTTGTCTCTAGTCATCATTATCACTGTGATCAAACACATTGGTGGGAGTTTCATATGCACACGAAGGGTGAAATGTACATCTTTTAGTCTCATATCTTAAAGGATCACTTTGCTAATAGACCTGGCTGTATTGTCAGCAAAACTTCCTCCCTGCACCATTGGCTTAAAAACCAGCCAAACAACATTTATTAGTTGATCATAAGACATGGTTTAACAGTGAGTTTGGTTTTTTAGTTGATCAGGAGCGAGTACTCTGGTCTGGAGTGACCACTAACTTAACTAAGGATGCCAAACAATGGCCCATTGGCCCAACCTGGCTCACCATTAGACTTGTATGGTCTAAAGCCTAAGAACATGCTCAACTTTTTTTTTGAATGCCTGGGAAAAAGTAATCAAAAGGAGATGATTTATGACACATCAAAATTACATGAAATTCAAGTCCATTCCATAAATAACACTGGAGTGGGCAGACAGCCATGCTCAACCTTCACATACCACTCAGAGCTATTTCTATGATACAACTGCAGTTTGGCAGTTGCCCTTACTAGAAGGCCTACAAAGCTGAGAATATTTACAGTCTGGACCTTTATAGAAAAAGGTTGCTGACCTTTGGTCTAAAACATGGCTAGCTGCTGCAACAACAAAAAAAGCTCTCTAGAGAGTTTTGCTCAGTCAATTAACTCTCAGCATGGCTGTGATGTGCCAGTTCCCTTAATACCCAGTTGTCTAACCATAGCAAACTTCCATCACCAGCTTTAGAACAAGAAGAGGAAGAGCTATCAAAATGTCAGCACTATCTAGAGCACACAGTAGTTCTAGACTAGTTAAGCAGACAGCAAGAGTCTATTCTCTACTCTTGCCAACATTTTGCTTGTGTTCATTCATTCATCTTCACTACAACTCATTAGAGACTAAAGATCACACTTCTCTACTTTGTTGATCAGGACAGAAAGGAAAGAAATCATCAAGATTTTCTTGAGACAAATATATCTGATAAAGCATGAGAGCAATATCAAAATCATGTTAGCATGGCTCCCAAGCCTAATCTCAATCACTAAGATTGTAATCTTACTTATACAAGGACATATGAAATTAAAAAAAAAAAAAACCAGCCATTGAAGCCATAGAGCAGTTATTCTCTACCAATGGGTCATGACCCCTTTGAGAGTTGAAGGACCCTTTCATAAAGGTTACCAATGCCCGTTGGACAACACCAATATTTATATTATGATTAATGACATTAGCAAAATTACCCTTATAAGGTAGCAACAGATATAATTTTATGACTGGGGATCACCCCAACATGAAGAACTATATTAAATAAGTTCGCAGCTTTAGGAAGTTTGAGAACCACTGCCATAGAGGCTGCTTCCTGACAAAACCCTTTTCTATTGAATCCAAGAGACATAAGCAGGATACCAATTTATCTTTTTGTTTATTCATTTGCTTAAAAGGTTGCTAGCAATTAGCCCATAAAAAAAGTAACATGACATTTGGTATGTTTTGTATGGTTTCCATATTTCATGCATGCTGAAGAAAGAGCTTGTAATTTAAGGTCAGTTTGTCCCTAAGTAAGAAGATATACCAGTGGGCATCAAGCTCTAAGGTGAGAATGTATCTTCCAGAGGATAGTGTCTTCCGACCACTTTTTTATTGGTTATCTGCCATCACATTTATCATCTTGGCTTTGCACCTAAGCCACTCAGTGATACTGGCCTACGAGAGCATGTTTGTCACAGCAGGAGGAGATGTTGCAACAGTGGGGCAGTGATGGGCTGTGAGCATTGTTTATCAGATGTTCTTTTATGTTCTCATGAAGATGCTTGTCCATCATTACTGTGGTGTTCCTGTCAACATTTATCATATTCTCCCAGGGAGGATCACGGGATAAACTCATTTAAAGAGATATTTTAAGAGCATAAGTTTTGTTGATATCTATGCTGTTTTTATTCCAAGTTATATTCATGTTTGGATGTCACTAAATGTATGTAATGAGGAATACTGACCCCAAATGAATGACGTTAAGTAGTCAATCTGAGAGTGCAACAAAAAAGCACTTAGTCTACCCACTGTTACACATGAACAGTTCAAAAGTATGTGGCCCTCAACAGGAGGCCCCCAGAAGCTGAAACATAAGTGTAGTCATTTCCACCATTCTGAAATCTGTCTTTGCACCATCACCCAGTATAAATGTCTCTCTTCTAGTGGTATTTTTTAAAAATAAATCACATTTTTACATTGGTAAAAAGAACATGTAGGCTGCTTATTTGTTTTAAATTCCCATCAACTCTCTAGCACTCCCAATAGTCCTTAAAGAGAGAGCATTTTATTTATTTCCAAGGGGACAAAGATGTTCATGGCACAGCTTTGTAACCTCAGATCTCAAGCTGAGTAACCCAAGACAGGCTTATTATTTGAAATATCATTTCAGTATTAATATATTCAACCTCAGTGCCACTTATTCATATAATCATAGGGAAATTAACATAGCCACAGAGAGCTCCTCCTTTGAATAGGATAGCTTGTTTCTTGTCTAGAAATTGTTTCCATATCAAACTCGGCCTTGAAGGCTACCAAGGAGAAGGAAATTCAGACCATTGCCTGGTTAAACCAGAAAGCTTGGCTCAACTATGTGGCTGAAGAAGCTCCTCAAAAGAGTTAGACCTAAACTACTTTATATGGAATGGTAGGCAGAGATGTAGTCGTAGCTTGTGTCCTAACAACAGTAGTAGAGTGCATGTATTTCCTGTAGGATAGCACAGGGAAGCTAAAGAATGCGGACACTGTTAATTCTGTTTCTAGAAACTTTCATGGATTAAAAATCCCTCTTGGAGAGAGAGGCTCCCCATTTATTTGTTTTTTTTTTTTTTCAGCCACCCCATATTCAAATGATTGTGATAGGGGTAATAAGTAATTTTTAGCATGACTAATTTAAAATTTATTAAGGGTAAGTCTGGACCAAGCATATTTTGGGGAAAAATAATAAAGAGGTATATGTGTTATGTTCTATGCGTCATTTTAACAAACAAAAACCCTCAGACAGTTCTGAGAACAACACAAAGGCAATTTGATGTCCAGCCTATTACATGGGCTACAATCCTCAATGTCATGCAAAGCCTTTTTTTATTGTAAATGAATAAAAAAATTTCTACTTTATTTAAGGAACAGTCAAGAATCACTGATTTTGTTGTTGTTGTTCTCTAAATGTATTGTTGCATCTTTAGGTAAAATGTATTTCTGTGGGAGTAGAACCATTATTAAAAATGATTCATGCTGTTGATTCCAGTGTATCCACTGGATAAGTCATTTCTTCTTCTTCTTCTTTTTTTTTAAAAGAGAAATCTAATGAATGAGATGAGTTGCTTTGGATGTTACTTTGGTATTTT
This sequence comes from Arvicanthis niloticus, assembly GCF_011762505.2. Classification (NCBI taxonomy): domain Eukaryota; kingdom Metazoa; phylum Chordata; class Mammalia; order Rodentia; family Muridae; genus Arvicanthis; species Arvicanthis niloticus. Next base: position 36,102,838 of record NC_047666.1, read on the forward strand.
ATTTCAGGGAGATTTTGAGAACTGAATACAGTCACCTAGTTACTAACTAGGTAGAGAGGAGAAGATGCGCATGCTGGCACATGCTCCCAGGAAAAACAATGGGAGACTATTTTTCCCATCACTATTCCTATCTAATCTAAGACTAGCCCAAGAGCATCAATAGCATCAGATTTCCTTTAGTGTCTACTTTGCACCCAATATTATTGTAGTCATCTGTCCATACTTAACCCTGGTACCTATTTACCCTCAAAGCTCCTTCACAAAGCGGATGCTGTCATCCACTTCTCAGTTGAGAAAATGGAAGAGTGGGGTGAAAAGTAAAAAGCAATAGCAGATCCCAAGACTTGAACCTTAGCAACTAGCTTCTAGAATGAGTGGTCTCCCCATTGTAGTATGCTGCATTAGATATGGCTGTCCTGTCCAGATTTCTTCTTCTTTTCTTAACCTGTCTTGTACAAGCCCAGAGCCCTGGGACAGAGGAGATGGTAATTTATTAAACCTTAAGCTTAAATGCTTCATGCAGCCATTTTGCCCATCTCGACAAGACTGTGCATGAAGATCCATTAGTGTCTTTGCTGTCAATGCTTCATAGACAGAGACACTTGGAGCTTCCTTCCAGCCCATTGGGTCAATAAAACATTTTTAAGAGAGTCTTAAATATGCATTTCTGACATCCGCTACAATAGGTTCCTAAAGAGCTATTTTTAAGGCCTGATCAGGAAGTCCTATAAAAGCGAATCTCAAAGACTCTGCTTTATCTTATGTAATACAGCTTTTCAAGAAAGGAACTACTTGAAATAAAGTGAAAATTTAAGGGTCCAATTAATCTTGTCAGTCTTAACATACTTTGGCCTAGGTTTTAGTAATTTCCTCCAAATATTGCCTTTGATTGTGCCCTAGTTTGCTTTCTATTGCTGTGATAGATATTGCAATCAAAGCAACTTGCAGAGGACAGGGTTGGTTTCCTCTTACAGGTCACAGGTCACCATCCAGAACAGCCAAGGCAGGAACCTACAAAAGCAAATGGAAGCAGAAACTGAGGCAGAGAATGTGGTGGAAAGCTCTTTACTGACTTGTTCTCTAGGTCACAGTCAGCTACCCTTCCTTCACAGCCTAGACCCACCTGCCTAGGAATGACCACCACTCACAGTGGGCTGGCCCTTCTCCATTAATTAACAATTAAGAAAATGCCCCACAGACAAGCCCTTGGGCCTGTCACAGAGGCAATGCCTCAGTGGAGGTTCCTTCTTATTTGTCCTGTTGCAAACCACGATTAGTTATTACAGACCTTAAACACATATCCTTGCTTGACCATTGGTAAAGGCACGTTTCAAAGGTGTGAAGGGGGGTGGGTGTGTTGGTATTATTTGCTACATCATTTCTAACTTATTTTATTTAGAATAAAACGGATTTATACATTTTTGATTCTACCCAAAACCAAAGTTCCAAGTTGTTGAGCATTTTTAATATTTTATTTTATTATTATTATTGGTTTTGGGTTTTGGTATATCGGGAAGTCACTTCTTTGCATAAGCTGTATTTATCATGCAATTTCTTCCTTGAAAAAGATCATACAAAGAACATTTTAAAAAATGTTTTTAAAAGATTAATTTATTTGGAAAGGAGAGTAAAAGTGGGGATCTGGGAAGAGTTGGGGGGAGGTGGTGATTTAATAGTATCAAATACATTGTGTGCATGTATAAAATTCTCGAATAATTAATGGAAACATAATATTTGATAATAAAAAGTAACATTTTGCCTTCCTTCATCTGTACCAATTCTTTTCTTTCTGTACTCCCTCCATCCTTTCTTCCCTTCTCTTCTTCTTCCTTTTCCTGTTTCCATTATATGATAGACATTTAATCAATTGCATCAACTTAGAATATGTGCCATGTCAACCCTTTATAACAAAAGTGGGCATTAGTTTAAAAATAAAAATTATGCATCCTGAATGTTATTATGGGAGAATTGTTTGAAATACAGAAACATATATCAGGAAAATATTTGCATATTGGTTCAAGAAATGCACCCAAGGGAGACCTTAAATGATGAGGGTACAGACACACTGACACACACACACACACACACACACACATACCATAAACACATACCACATATCTACACATACCATATCCACACACATACAACATACACACACATACCATATACACACATACCACACACAACACACATATACACACCACACACACACATACAACAGAGAGAGAGAGAGAGAGAGAGAGAGAGAGAGAGAGAGAGAGAGAGAGAGAGAAAACAAATGAAATCCTGAAATTGCACACATTCATTTTTGTTCTGTTTTTGAAGCAATTGTTGCACAAAAGCAGGCTTTCTGGGAAAGAAAAACATTCTCCTGTATCTTCCTTCCAATTCTTCTCTTTCCCAGAGAGCTCACTCTTGTAGTAATTTGAACTGTTCCACCATGCTTCTTTATCTTGGTTGTAAACCATCACCACACAAATAAACACTAAACATCTCATTTCTTAACTTATGAAGAGGAAATAGACTCAAGAAACTTCCCACAGGATCATTTTAAACTGGTTTTTTCTCAGTTTATGGCCCAGAAAGATTCAGTTGCATAGTATCTAAGCTACTTTTAGTAGATTTTCAATCTGGGGGCAAGTGCTGGTTGTGGTGACAAGCTTCAGCTCAGCTTTTAATCATCCACCTGCCAATCATTCCTAGACACATCCTTCCCTTTCCATCATGATACATAATTGTCATCAGTAGGGAGTCCTTTTAAAAGAAATATTATCCTTAGCAATCCATCTCCCTTGGGTTTCCTCCCTTGTATAGAGTAAGACAGTGATGCATGGAGCTGGGAAAGAGAGATTGTAGCTTGGAGCATTTGGGTTTGGAAGAGAGTTGATGTTGCCAAATATAATCTTAAAACAGTATCTTCTTCTCACCTTTGGGGGCATTAGAAATTTTCTTTTCCTGTTACGAATAAAGTTGATAATGCACTCAGAGCTCTGACAAACTCAAGAGATAGGGAAGGATGGTTAACAGAGAGATGTCCCATGGGGTTTCCTTGCAAGGAATTTACCCTTCCTCCTGGGTGAATGTTGGTGAAGAGAGTCAGAGGCAAGTGATGTTATTGAGGTCTGGAGTGGAAGAAGAACTAAGATGTTGCTGTACACTGAACATACTTGCTTGTTTCAGATTGACTTACACTGACCAGGCACTTCCTCTACTAGGTCCTAACTGGAAAACAACAGAACCCTTTATAAAAGTAAATTCCAGGTATGAAGCCATAATTTTATAGATACTTTATCTTAGAATTGCTTTTTATAGGCAAAATGAGGATATGAACAGCAATTTGGAAACCTGAATTGCACAGACAATATCCAAACTGTTATTTGCACGGTATCCTCTGTCATGAGTTAATATGGTGTCACACCTGTGTGACTGGCTGAGTATATGGACGTTGGGCAGAAACCAGAAGAAGCCATTTTCTGAACAATCCATATGCAAAAAGGGAAAGTCCGATTTTCTGAGCTCTTAAATGACTCTGCTTTGACAAGCCATAGATCATCTTGAAATCATTTAGACTTGGACGAAGATAAAATTTGGGAATGGATTGGCAATGGCGCCTCAGAAAAGGCTGAGAAGCAATTATGCAACAAACATTGTTGTGATTTGAAATAACATTGGCATTTAGATTTAAAGGGACAGTTCACTGGGTATTTCTTAAGACACAAGTAATATTAACTAAATGGGGGCATATTTCTAGTTTTTAGAAAAGGTTATAATAAAACCAACTCTTCCCTTTTATTGCAGTGTGTCTGTGTGTGTGTGTGTGTGGAGTGTGTGTGTGTGTGTGTGTGTGTGTGTGTGTTGTGTGTGGTGTGTGTGTTTATTCTCCTTTTCCGAGAAGCCAGCTGGTATGAACAAAGAAACTTTATAATCTCTGTGGCTGTGATACAAAGCCGGAGTTTTACTTTGCTAGAATTTTCTCAGTTTCTCATTAAATTTTGCATGGGCCAAATTAAACATAGGATGCTGCTTTCAGTAAGAAATATGAAATATAGATCTGGGTAGGAAACCACATTTGAATGTTTACTCGACTTTATTTACTATGACAAAGACATCCACCTTTCTTAATTATATTCTATATCCAAGTGCCTCTCTATGACCCATCAAGTACTTGCTACATACGTTTGGGTTGCTGATAACTAGATAAGTGCAATTGCTTTCATTCATCCTTAGCCACTACTAGCATTAAAGAATAGTTGGCTGGGCTAAATTTTCAGGAACTGCTGTAGCAGACACCTTTCATGTAGTGAAGGCAGCTGGACCCCTTTATATAACATATAAAACTCACAAATCATAACGTGAGGGAAACATTTCCTATCAAATGTTTAATATTTTCATTTTGTCAGCATAAGAAAATGGTCCAGGGTTATACAGTCAGGTTGATTTGACTATTGGATTACTCTGGGGCTCACTGGTTTCACTAGACAACCCAGCCTGTGAGCTCCAGAGATCTGTCTTGGCTCTAACAGTGCCAGGTTACTGCTGCCTACCAGCCTCCCCTCTCACATGGGTGCTGGTGATCTGAACTAGTTCCCCATGCTCCTGTGATAAATACTTTACCTTCTGAGCTAGCAATCTAATGCCAGTTACTACTTCAATGCCATTGCTGTCCCCACTAGTTGCAGGGCTCTTTCATTCTCTGGCCGTCCATCATCCTAGCTCCGTCTTTAAGCAATTCTGACAAGACAAGTGGGTCTGTGTTCAAAGCACTTTTGAACCTTGATAATATGCAAAAAAATGATTTAATGCATAAAATGATAGGGACCCCTCTCCATAAGAAGTTTACATGCCCAGTGAGGGACACAGGGACAGTAAGGACAATAAATAAATTGCACATAGCATTTAAAGGTAACAGGTACTCTAGGAAAGAATGAGGATCAGACATAGATCAAAGAAAGGATTCTCATGAGTGCCTGCTAAGGAAATTAGGATTTATTTCAATAGAGTAATCAATTGGACTTCTTATAGAGTAGCATTTGAGCAAAGATGAAGAGGATTAAGGGTGAGCCAGAGATCTGCAGGGATAGTGCCCTGGGTAATGTGGGAATACCTGGGAAGGACTGTGCCCAGCATGTTAGCTTGTTTGTCCCAGGTAACGTGACCAGTGTCCATGGAGGAAGCAAAAGAACAAAAACAGTGGTGGCAAATGCAGACACACAGATGGGATGGGACAAAAGGCATTTATCTTTTGATAGCTCTTATGAGAGACATGACAAACTTCTGGATGCTTTTTATCAGTAAAGAATCACCATTTTTGTGCAAGATGCAAACCCCATGAACTTTGGAAACTGATAAACTGGAGTCACCCTTCTGTGCATCTGAGCAAATTATTAGTTGTATGTAGAACTTGGTTATTTCATCTATATGTTGGGGGTGATACAATGTAAGGCTGTTGGTTTCCAGCATACTAGGCTATGATCTATATGTCTATCATGGCGCTGACTTCTTGACGTAAATCAAATAAGATTCAAAGTGCCTCCAGGAAGCATCCACATACCTTTTGCTATTTCCCATCATAAGTCCTGCTGCTGTCTGGTCTTAAAGCCAAGTAGTCACTTAAATCTGTGGTACTTTCATGAAGTGTCAACCTAGCTTATTACTGACTTGATTGAGGTAGTTGTAGTTGACAAACTGTTAGCTAAAGCAACATGACCCATGAGTGTGTGTCTGGGTGTAGGGCATAATGTACCATTGGCCCTGTTCCATTAACTCTAACCTCAGGCCTGTGGAGATAAGGAGACATTTTCATTCACCCCAGTTCAAACTTGATGTTTGCTTCAGCTCAGTATTGTGCTGTGATGTTTGTCCTATCCTGCCTGGCCACCTTTTTCCCCCCAATTCTTCCTGGACATAGCTGCCAAAGAGATGGCACGGAAGCAACATCCCATGGGAAACTGGCATTGTCTTTCCAAATTGCTATTCAGGTCACACTGCAATGGAATGACTCTCCTGAGAGAAGGATGAGGAGCCCTCCACTTAATCTTGTCTAACTGGCCTGGAGCCTTAGTCTTGTGTATAGTACATTTCTGAAATGCCCCAATCATTGCTTTGGAGAATGACCAATTGTAATGTGAACACAATGACTTGTGTAAGATCATCTATAGCATCTTGAAGAGCCAGGAAGTGAGGAAGTGTTCAGAATAAAGACCAAAACAAAGCAAGCTCACAATGGTCGCTGTGGCAAAGGGACATAGAAGCCAAAAGAAACTGCAATAATGAAATCTAGGATGTTTGAAGCAATTAAATGACCTCACACTACATTATAATACCATGTGAAACTAAAATACATGAGTATACATAGATATAAATAAGTATGTGAAAAATGGAGATAAAGAGACACAGATCATACAGAAGAATTCTAAACACTTTTTTCATTATCATAATTTTCAAGCCCCAGACTGTAACTCCTCACTTTCTAAAGATAGAAAGGTAGACTATTCACAGCAACTTCCTCCTAGGAATACACAACAAATGGGGAAGTAAGAAAAAAAATACAATAACAATGGGAGAAATCTGACAACTGCTGCATCAGCCTGGTGACCAGATTCAGCATCAACAAGGCAAAGTCGATTGTTAGTTTATACTATGATAAGGATGGGCCCAGAGTGGATTTACCTCTCCAGTCTTCCTCCCAAAACATGTAACATCACTCTAATCATAAGAAAAGCAGACAAATCCCAATTGGAAGACACTCCACAAAAATGCCTCACCAGTCTACCCCCAAATGTCAAGGTTATCAAAAAGCACTTGAATGTTTGAGAAAATGTCACAGCCATGAGACACCCAGGGAGACAAGGGAAATGAACACAATGTAGTCTGTCTAGTTGGACCCTGGGGTAGAAAGGTTAAAACTAAGGAAGTCTAACAGAGTATAGAATTTGGTTGATGCAAATATGTTAGACAATGTGATCCATGAAGTAGCCTGAAGTGTCAGAAAGTGGGAGAATGCCCCAAATCAGACACAGAGTGTTTACCATGTATCAAGATGATACACAAGCCAGTGAAAGGTCTCCCAGCCATCAGGCAGGCAGGTAATGTAGCACTGGATCCTAATGCCAGAGAAAAATAAACATCAAATGCATTATACGTAAGATGTCAATAATTAGATAACACAAACAGGAAAATGTAGCATATTTGGGGACTCTCAATGCCATCTTCATAATTTTCTGGAAATCTAAAGTTACTTTGTCTTAATAAAATGAGTTTTTACAAAGACTTCTCCAACTGTCATATAATTATGAGGCCTGTTCTTCATAACTGTCCTTTGCAGCCTCGTCGTTCAACTCAGAATATTGGAAATCTTCCATGGAGTCTCCATACACAAATGCAACTCCTACTCTACCTGTTTACAGAACCCGGGATTTACACTATTGCTGTTAATGTTAGTTAATTCATGTATTTTACTCAGTCATTTAGAAAAGACTTTTAAACGTCCTCCATGTTGATATGCCTAAGAAACAATAAATAATAACCTTGATCCTGTCTTAGTTTATAGCTTGGCTGGAAAGGGCCAAAATCACTGACTACCAGGTACTTGGAAATGCATAGAATACTAAGGGAATAAATAGTTGTGGAGGTGATGAGACATTCTCTAAGAAATTGATCTTGACATTGAGCTCTAATGAGAGCTCATAGGGATTCTCTCCCATACACACATGTATGTATGTATGTATGTATGTATGTATTACTTATATATGCATGTGTCCACTTTCTTTCTCTGCCCCCTTTTCTCTCCATGTTATGTGTGCATGCAGTTGGAGGGAGGTGGTGCTGGATAGATTGTCATTAAGAGACAGGACTTCAGGACTTTTCCTATGTGCTGGAGTGGTGAAGGTGAATAGGAGCTAAGAGACACGATTTCAGAAGAGACCATATATGCCGAGACAGGAAAGAGAGTAGTTGAGCTTGAGATGTACAAAGTCCTGGCTTTAGTCATCACCATTTTCAAAACCAACCAACCAACCAACCAACCAAACAAACAAACAAACAAAAGAGCAATGTCCATACATTACTGTAGGCTCTTGGTCATGCATCAGGCTCACTGGTAACCCTGTAGGTTACATATGCTCTCTTGTTTCTGCCCACACAGCTTCTGCTGCAGGTATGGTGATTACTATTCCCGCTCTAGAGATGAGAAAACTAAGACCGTCAAATACTAAGGAGACAGAGGAAAATTCAAATGAAAATTAACTGAGCTAAACTTTGGACTCTTCATTTCTTTCACAGGAGACAGAACTAATTACCTTATGTTGGGTCACCTGGGTTTCTTCAAAGGTAGACAAAGGTTTCTCAGTACTGTTGATATTTTGTGCCAGGCTCTCCCTTGCTGCAGCAGGCTGTCATGAAGCATTGTAGGATGTTTAATGACATCCCTGCTCTCTACTCATAGGATGCAAGTAGCATCTTGCTGCCCCTAGTGATCCCAGGCAACAAACTGTCTGTAAACTTTCCATTTATTAGTTGGAGAGAATCCCAGCATGCTCTGGTCCCACTGTACCTAAAGCTCGGTGTTGCTACTAAGTTCTCAAAGAGCAAACTGCCTTAATTATTTTCTTTCCCCTGACATCTTTCTGTTTTGCACTTCCCTATGTGCCCCTATATGTCTTCTATGTATCTAGATAGTATACACTCCCCTGAGCGTTTATAACACAGCAACATGTTGACCACTTGCTGAAGAGATTCTTGTCATCTCTGCTGACTGAATGCCAAAAGTCAAGAACTCTGAAGGTCAGGAGCCTATTTTGGTAAAAATAAAAACCCATTGTCTCTGAATTTAAAAGTTGAAAGTAGGAAAGTTAATTCCTGATATATTTCATAACGTGGAAAAGCTCATTGCTTCCAGGGTAGAGGAACTGGCCCAACCTAGCCATGGCAATGAATAGCTATAATTTGGGAAGCTGGTGAAAAAAACGATGACTAGTTTATGGGCAGTGTAACAAAACAACAACAAACAACAACAAATTCTAAAGCAAAAGGAGTAACTTGACATTCACCAACCTTTAGTGAGCCAGCAGCCCACCTATGCAGGAGCTACTACAGGGTGAAATCCATGAAGATGCTCGTATACATTGATACATGCCTAGGTGAGCCCTAACAAGTCCTGAGAGTAGCCATGCCATGGGAAGCACATACAATTTCCTCCAGAAATTCTCCCTTTCATTTGTGCATGCGGCCTGGGGTTGGCAATGATTCAGACAGACTAGATTTCATTCATCTCAGCCCCCTTGACACGGGCCAGCAATGGGAAGGAGAACAGTATCCTGGCCACTTTCCTAGCACTGTGGGTTCTGCATCACTGGCGTTCTTCTGCTCATCTGTAGTGGGTGTTCAGAGAATCTTAAATGCACATAGGATAGGTAAGAGTGCTCGGCACAGTGCATCTAAATCAGGTGGTCTCTTTACTTGGCGTTTTAGCTGCAGGCATTTGCTGCTCCACTGATTTCTATTACATCCAGCCCAGAATAGTCACATCTTGAGATGCCCATTAATTCGCTGGTGTTCTTCACTGTTTTCAGTACAGCACTGAGATGCTTGTGTTCTCTGAGGCTGTATGGATCGCAAAAGAGAGCTGTTTAGCAACTGGATTTCACAGGATTCTTCTATAATTCTGTCCTTTCCTCCAAACCTGTCTGTGTATTCTTATATGTCTAAGTAATCTTGGGTTAGGTCTAATAGGTGGTCCTCTTTTTATTCTCTTGCCAGGAAGGAGGGACCTGTGAAGTGATCGCAGCTCACAGGTTGTAACAAGAACCGCATTGAGGAGCGGTCACAAACAGTGAAGTGTCCTGTCTACCTGGGAAAGTGGCTGGGACAACAAGAAAACGACCTTCCTGTGTGGATGGTGAGCAATAGTTTTTAGCACTCTCAATAAGGGTTGTTCATGAGGTCATTGTTCACTGCACATGTGTTTTCTTGTGTAAATTAACTGTGGTTCTGGACCATGCATGAGCCATATAGAAAGTGCTGTGCAATCAAAATGCCGGAACTCAGCATAGACATGAACTTTGGTTCCTCTAGTATTAGGTTTGAGTGTCTACTATAAAACCATGTTGAAAACTGCCATTGTTGCGGGTGCAGAAAGGTGAGGCATTGGAGAGGTGTCCTGAGCCATGGTGGGCTGTACCATTATACGTGAGGTTAATGCCATTTAAATGGGTGAATTCAGCCCTTCTTGTACCCTTCTTTCTCAGTTTACCACTGTGTGGTGATATATTACCAAAGGCCTCCACCAGATAATTCATGGATTGATCTTGTATATCCAAGCCTCTAGAGCTATGGGAATTAGTTTATGTTTGTAAATGCCTAGCACATGTGTTGTTATAGCAGCACACACACACACACACACACACACACACACACACACACCGACTTGGTGGGGGGGGGGATGATAGAATTATTTGATATTTTAAAAGAAAATTAAAGTAAAAGAATTTTAGGACAAGAAATGTATGGTTTCTTTGGAAATTTACTGGGCAAGTGATTTTGCTGAGCTGTGTATGTATTGTGATACAGAAGTTTACAGTACCTAATATTTATTAAAAGATATTTAGTGAGCACTGCCAGGTATTACTCTAGTTGCTATAGATATTGTGTGAATGATCACCATTGCTTTGAGTGCTCCTATGTGCCAAAATCGGTACCTATTGCTCACATGATTTTATCTAATGCTACCAAAAATCCTACTAGAGTTATATGATTTATCTATTTCTGTGTTATAAGTGACACCAAAATTTAATAGCTGAAAATACCAGGCATTGGCTGAAGATTGTACTTCAGTTGGTAGAACACTTGCCCACCATGTGCAAAGCCATGGGTTCAGTCCCAACATGGCATAACATGGTGGGTTGTGAATGTTCGCAATTCCAGTGCTTAAGATGTGTGATAGGGGTCCAAAGTCAGCCTTGGCTACACCGAAAGTTCAAGATCAGCATAGCTAAGCAAAACCTGTCTCAAAAAAATAGCCTGAATTAAGTTCTAAAATTATCCTATCATGCTCGTAGATCAAGAATTAAACTTAGCCGGGAGATTCGGTTCAAAGCTCCCATGTAGCTGTGAGTCTGAGATCTAAAAATGTGGACACTGAGGGTGGGGAACAGCTCACAATGGCTTGCTTGTACTGCTGTTGGCAAATGACTTTTGTTTTCACCATGCAGCCTCTCCATTTTAATTGGTATCTTTGCAAGAAGATATTAGGTTTCCCAGAACATCTGTAAAAAAGCACACAAGCTCCAATTCTTTAATGGTAAAAACTCAGAACGTATCCTTCACTATTCGTTACTATTCTATTGGTACACCAACTCTACCCTCTTCAGTGTAAGGTAATTTGCTAGAACATGAAGACAAATAGGCACAAGTCATCAGAGGCCTTGTCCAAGGCCTGCATACGAGAGGAAGCTTCAAATTTCTTCCCAATGCAAATATAAGAAACAGAGTAAGAACAGTAGGATAAACCCCTTAATACATGCTTTGAAAATCACTTGTGTCTGACTTGAGGCCAGCTAGCAACTTTAATCCTAAATTTGTTGCCACCTTTTAAGATAATCTTATATACTATGGCATGCAGTGAATCTGTGGTTCTTTGCAGTGACTATAATTTAAAGGTGTAGGTTGATTTGATCTCCGATTTTTCACCAAAAGATTTAGATTATCAGGAATTGACCCAGATTGTAAAGGTCATAGGAGGCAGTGCTGAGACGTGTATCCTTGGCTTAGGTCTACCATTCTTTCTCTAGATATTCAGATTGAGGACTTTTTAGATACATTCGTGCTTTGTATTTTTCTTTATGGATCAGTAGGTAATTAGAGAGAGAAGCTATGGTGAAGAAAATATAAGATATTTACAAAGTGAACAAATTCTGCTTTAACCAACCACCGGGAATTTGTTTTAGGTAGCTGCTACCATTTTTCTTTGAGTTCTGGTCTTTGTTTACTTCATATTTGTAGAAGCTCAATTTCCTCATCAAGCATTTCCTGGGAACACTCTCTATATGAATTAGAGAAATGTGGAAGACTCCATTCTGGTCTCACTGCATAAGAGTAAGCTTTCATAAAGAATATTTAATGAATATTTGCTAAAATATGGATGTTTCGGAGACAACAGAAATAGATTGGTCCAGCTTGGGTCAGAAAGCATCTTTTTAACGTCAACTACAGCCATAGGAACAAGCTTACATGGCCAGCAAATAGGTACTTCCAATCCCAAGAAAGTCAATTTTGTCTCAATTATGTGATTAGGCCAAGTGGAGAAACGGTGCCATCAGTTCTGCCCTGGAATACTTTCTTCCAGGAGTCATGAGGTAATATCTGGAGACATTTTTCTTTTAGTTATTATCAAAGTAGTGGGAGCATTACTACTCTTGTTTCTAGTGGATAGAGACCAAGGCACCACTACTAAGCCTCTATAGTACACTGGACTCCCCGACCCCAGATACATATAGAAAAGAAATATCAGTGGTATGGAGGTTTGACTCATTGGACTGTGATTTCAGACTGTTCCGTATCACAGTGAATACCATGAGCACTGCTAGTGAGCCAACAGCAGGAAGCTAACCTACTAAAGCCATTGTTGCCTTTTCTAGGAGGAAGCTCTTGATCCAAGAAGGCAGGAGGCATTCTACAGCATAAACATCACTGTCTCTTATGTTCTTGGCCAAGAAAGCATTGAGATTGTTAACTAAAAATCTCCATCCCAATTCCATTAATTTTTGTCACTGATGACCTAGGATGAAATTGCCTTCAGATTTTGGATGAAAAACAATGAATGGGCTGTGCTTGACCGAAGCAGAAATGGCATTTGGCTCTGTCTTTGTGTTAGATGATATAACCATATATGACAGCAATATTTTACTTAAGAGTTTATTTCATTTTGGAAACTATTTTACCTTCAGTGTGCTTATTCCAAACAAAAGGACAGCACCTCTATCTCCCAACAAAAGCCAATAAATGCATATATAAGTAACATTCCATTCTCAAATTTATGGGCTGCATGGACAAGTCTAACGTGTTGCTATCATTAAGTTTGTTGGAGAATCTAAAACTCTATATGAAAAATAAATATGAAGCAATCATTTTGATGTAGTGACTAGAATTGGGGTGAGATATACACCTGGGCAGAACCCCTGCTGTACTTGGTCCAATAGGATGACTTTTGAAAAGTAAGTCTTACCCAGTGTGTTCTCTCCACCAAAGTGAGGGTGAGAAGGATTTCTGCCTCCTGATGGTGAAGTGAGGAATAGTAAAACTATCCTTTGATATGATGTCCACATTGGCTTCCCTCTAATGCTCTCTAAATTATAGGTTCTATTTCTTATCTTACTAGACATGTGGAAAATGGTTAGAGATACCAACCTACACAAACTTTGTAAAACTCTTTACTGTTTTTACTGTAAATGTAGCTTGGAGACATTTGGCCACAACCAGGTGTTCTGAGAATCTCTTCCAACCAATCATCCTGGATATCACAAATTTTCCCTCAGGAGTCCAAACTCATTGTAGGAATTTTTTTTAAAGGCGCAGATATACACTATCCATACATTAAAAACATGGTGATAGCATTCCCAGAGATGTGATGCTTTGCATGACGCCTCTTGGTCTAAGGCGACACTTAAGAGTAAAAGCACAAAGGAGACATTTACTAAATTTAAATGCTATAATATTGATTTCACTTAATATGTGATGAATATTTCCCATGCTTGTACATATTCTTCCAAACATAATTTCTAATCACAAATAAGATTCTCAATGGGAACTATACCATCATTTATTTGACTGCCCTCTGCTTTGACACACTTAGCATCTTTTTGCATTCCCCTGACTCACTTTCCTAAAGGTAATAGACATGAGCCTCCCTCCAGGGCAGAGTAGTTGCTGATGTTCTGCATGCATGCTCCACATTTGTCCTGAGCACACAGTCCTACACAGTACATTTCCACGGAAAATGTCTGATGCTGTTATTTCCTCTCCTCTGACGTTAAGGTCAGCTGTCACCTATCCTGTTGTCAAAGGCAGAGTAGCTATGATTGGAATGAGCATGTGGTTTATTAGTTTAGATTCAAAATCTGATATCAGATTATTTGAAAGGAGAAATTTGAAAGTAAAATATTAGCCATGTTTTCCAAGTCTATGTGCATTTGAGGAAAAATGTCAGAGTGTGTGTTTAGTTTTAAAATATATCTGATCACTGAATAACTGAAACTCCAAAACACATTCACCAAATTACGGCACAGCTATCTGTAAGTATAATAAAATCATCACTCCCGTGTCCCTATGCTTAGGATGTAAACAGCTTCTTGAAGGAATTCTATAAAGGAATGTGTTGCGACTAAGATCTACCATTTAATCTATAATTAAAGTAAATTAAAATCTTACTTGGATTATGATCAGAACAAACTAAAACTGTAATTTTTCTTTTTAGGTACTTAACTGCTTCTCAGAGCCTAAAATAAATCAAGTACACATCCGCAAATATGAGATGATAAACATATAGTAAACTATCTATATAAGGGAAAGAATTGTTCAAGCAAGGGTTATACATACTGAACTGAAAACTGACTGTAGGGGACTTCTGAAGTATAGAATATAATTTTAGCATTCCACCAAGGCATAAAATAGTATCAGTCTAATTTTTTAAAAATAATGAAAATATGTAATAATAACACAACGCTGATAATTTTAATGGTTTAACACAATACCTCTTCCATGTACTATGAGTCAGTGTACTTAATTTTTAAGGCCAGCTTGTAAGGTATATCCTATTATTTCTATTTTTTCATAAGAGTAAAAAGGCATAGAGCTTTGATGACTGTTCAGTGTCATACAACTAGTAGAGTCAGAGAGGAAGTCAGCCTGGGTGTGGAGCTCACAGAAGGCCCCTGTTGTAGGAGGTAGTTGAAAAAGTAACCCATAAAGCTAGCTCCTGGCCTTGCTGCCATGTTCCACTCTAAGTTCTGCACTAATGGTGGCATTAGCTGGCCAGTGGTACTGGACCAGGACCCATGAAATGATGGTGTGGCTGCTGCATCTGCATGTCAGCTCCGTGGCATCCATGGTTCTAGGCATGGGCTCTGGGTCAAACTCCACCACCCTCATAGTGCTCAACCTCAGACAATAACCGCTATTTTGCAGTTCCCCGATAGAAGAAAGACTCTTAATGCTTGAGATTAACCAAATATATATAATATAAATATCTATAATATATTATATATATATATATATATATCAACAATACTCAATACACAAGATGCCCACACAATTAGAATTGTTATCCCAAAATTATCTAACCTTGATATGAATAACTACCTAAGACTGCTAGAGACATGAGGGAAGGTGACATCCACAGACATCATGCCTCCCTCCCCTCCTCCCTTCTCTCTTGTCCTCCTCTCTCTTCTTTTCTCTAAAACTTTTCCACTCCATCTCCCCTTCTACTGCCCAGCCACCTGCTCCAGCCTTTATTTTACAAATTAAGATGGGCAGAAAGTTCACAAGAAGTCACCTGTATACTGATTCACTCCTTGTCTGCAGCCCCTGCCAGGAAAGCAGAATAACATCAAAATACAAGCCACAACAGCTCCATGCATCAAATATAGTTAAATCAGCATCAGTATAGCTTCAAAGGCTTTCTAGTAAGGGCAAACTCTCTAAATGAACAGGAAAGGCAGGCAGTGCAGCCAAAACGCTACAAAATATCATATATTTAGGCAATGCCTGCTTCCTCCCATTGTATATGATAGGGATCTGTGCAGTCCAAG